>NW_027365726.1:0-96373 GCF_046119375.1 Phyllobates terribilis | reverse complement strand
GACAAAAGCAAAAAAATTCAGAAATTGACCTTGCAATGTTGAGTATTACTGTTAGTGCATTTACAATATTCATTGATTTTTGCCATTGAAAAACGTCCAGAAATGATTGAAGCTACTGACTGAATGAAAGGAGCTGGCATCTCACTCTCTTTGAATCTTCTTATCATGCTAAGAGGAGGAAAAAGCAAAAAATTTCAGAATTGCACCTTGCAATGCGGAGAAATTACTGTTTGTGCATTTACAATATTCATTGATTTTTGCCATTGAAAAACATCATGTTATTCATATACCAGAAATGATTGAAGCTACTGACTGAATGAAAGGAGCTGGCATCTCACTCTCTTTGAATCTTCTTTATCATGCTAAGAGGAGCAGGAAAAAGCAAAAAATTTCAGAATTGCACCTTGCAATGCGGAGAAATTACTGTTTGTGCATTTACAATATTCATTGATTTTTTGCCATTGAAAAACATCATGTTATTCATATACCAGAAATGATTGAAGCTACTGACTGAATGAAAGGAGCTGGCATCTCACTCTCTTTGAATCTTCTTTATCATGCTAAGAGGAGCAGAAAAAGCAAAAAATTTCAGAATTGCACTTGCAATGCGGAGAAATTACTGTTTGTGCATTTACAATATTCATTGATTTTTGCCATTGAAAAACATCATGGTTATTATAACCAGAAATGTTTGAAGCTACTGACTGAATGAAGGAGCTGGCATCGCACTCTCTTTGAATCTTCTTTATCATGCTAAGAGGAGCAGGAAAAAGCAAAAAAATTTCAGAATTGCACCTTGCAATGCGGAGAAATTACTGTTTGTGCATTTACAATATTCATTGATTTTTGCCATTGAAAAACGTCCAGAAATGATTGAAGCTACTGACTGAATGAAAGGAGCTGGCATCTCACTCTCTTTGAATCTTCTTTATCATGCTAAGAGGAGCAGGAAAAAGCAAAAAATTTCAGAATTGCACCTTGCAATGCGGAGAAATTACTGTTTGTGCATTTACAATATTCATTGATTTTTGCCATGAAAAACATCATGTTATTCATATACCAGAAATGATTGAAGCTACTGACTGAATGAAAGGAGCTGGCATCTCACTCTCTTTGAATCTTCTTTATCATGCAAAGAGGAGCAGGGAAAAGCAAAAAAATTTCAGAATTGCACCTTGCAATGCGGAGAAATACTGTTTGTGCATTACAATATTCATTGATTTTTGCCATTGAAAAACGTCCAGAAATGATTGAAGCTACTGACTGAATGAAAGGAGCTGGCATCTCACTCTCTTTGAATCTTCTTTATCATGCTAAGAGGAGCAGGAAAAAGCAAAAAATTTCAGAATTGCACCTTGCAATGCGGAGAAATTACTGTTTGTGCATTTACAATATTCACTTGATTTTTGCCATTGAAAAACGTCCAGAAATGATTGAAGCAACTGACTGAATGAAAGGAGCTGGCATCTCACTCTCTTTGAATCTTCTTTATCATGCTAAGAGGAGCAGGAAAAAGCAAAAAATTTCAGAATTGCACCTTGCAATGCGGAGAAATTACTGTTTGTGCATTTACAATATTCATTGATTTTTGCCATTGAAAAACGTCCAGAAATGATTGAAGCTACTGACTGAATGAAAGGAGCTGGCATCTCACTCTCTTTGAATCTTCTTTATCATGCTAAGAGGAGCAGGAAAAAGCAAAAAATTTCAGAATTGCACCTTGCAATGCGGAGAAATTACTGTTGTGCATTTACAATATTCATTGATTTTTGCCATTGAAAAACATCATGTTTCATATACCAGAAATGATTGAAGCTACTGACTGAATGAAAGGAGCTGGCATCTCACTCTCTTTGAATCTTCTTTATCATGCTAAGAGGAGCAGGAAAAAGCAAAAAATTTCAGAATTGCACCTTGCAATGCGGAGAAATTACTGTTTGTGCATTTACAATATTCATTGATTTTTGCCATTGAAAAACGTCCAGAAATGATTGAAGCTACTGACTGAATGAAAGGAGCTGGCATCTCACTCTCTTTGAATCTTCTTTATCATGCTAAGAGGAGCAGGAAAAAGCAAAAAATTTCAGAATTGCACCTTGCAATGCGGAGAAATTACTGTTTGTGCTTTTACAATATTCATTGATTTTTGCCATTGAAACACATCATGTTATTCATATACCAGAAATGTTTGAAGCTACTGACTGAATGAAAGGAGCTGGCATCTCACTCTCTTTGAATCTTCTTTATCATGCTAAGAGAGCAGGAAAAGCAAAAACATTTCAGAATTGCACCTTGCAATGCGGAGAAATTACTGTTTGTGCATTTACAATATTCATTGATTTTTGCCATGGAAAAATGTCCAGAAATGATTGAAGCTGCTGACTGAATGAAAGGAGCTGGCATCTCACTCTCTTTGAATCTTCTTTATCATGCTAAGAGGAGCAGGAAAAAGCAAAAAATTTCAGAATTGCACCTTGCAATGCGGAGAAATTACTGTTTGTGCATTTACAATATTCATTGATTTTTGCCATTGAAAAACATCATGTTATTCATATACCAGAAATGATTGAAGCTACTGACTGAATGAAAGGAGCTGGCATCTCACTCTCTTTGAATCTTCTTTATCATGCTAAGAGGAGCAGGAAAAAGCAAAAAATTTCAGAATTGCACCTTGCAATGCGGAGAAATTACTGTTTGTGCATTTACAATATTCATTGATTTTTGCCATTGAAAAACGTCCAGAAATGATTGAAGCTACTGACTGAATGAAAGGAGCTGGCATCTCACTCTCTTTGAATCTTCTTTATCATGCTAAGAGGAGCAGGAAAAAGCAAAAAATTTCAGAATTGCACCTTGCAATGCGGAGAAATTACTGTTTGTGCATTTACAATATTCATTGATTTTTGCCATTGAAAAACGTCCAGAAATGATTGAAGCTACTGACTGAATGAAAGGAGCTGGCATCTCACTCTCTTTGAATCTTCTTTATCATGCTAAGAGGAGCAGGAAAAAGCAAAAAATTTCAGAATTGCACCTTGCAATGCGGAGAAATTACTGTTTGTGCATTTACAATATTCATTGATTTTTGCCATTGAAAAACATCATGTTATTCATATACCAGAAATGTTTGAAGCTACTGACTGAATGAAAGGAGCTGGCATCTCACTCTCTTTGAATCTTCTTTATCATGCTAAGAGGAGCAGGAAAAAGCAAAAAATTTCAGAATTGCACCTTGCAATGCGGAGAAATTACTGTTTGTGCATTTACAATATTCATTGATTTTTGCCATTGAAAAACGTCCAGAAATGATTGAAGCTACTGACTGAATGAAAGGAGCTGGCATCTCACTCTCTTTGAATCTTCTTTATCA
This sequence comes from Phyllobates terribilis, assembly GCF_046119375.1. Classification (NCBI taxonomy): domain Eukaryota; kingdom Metazoa; phylum Chordata; class Amphibia; order Anura; family Dendrobatidae; genus Phyllobates; species Phyllobates terribilis. The sequence goes on along the minus strand of NW_027365726.1, from coordinate 93,003 downwards.
TGCTAAGAGGAGCAGGAAAAAGCAAAAAATTTCAGAATTGCACCTTGCAATGCGGAGAAATTACTGTTTGTGCATTTACAATATTCATTGATTTTTGCCATTGAAAAACATCATGTTATTCATATACCAGAAATGATTGAAGCTACTGACTGAATGAAAGGAGCTGGCATCTCGCTCTCTTTGAATCTTCTTTATCATGCTAAGAGGAGCAGGAAAAAGCAAAAAATTTCAGAATTGCACCTTGCAATGCGGAGAAATTACTGTTTGTGCATTTACAATATTCATTGATTTTTGCCATTGAAAAACGTCCAGCCAAAGAGATTGAAGCTACTGACTGAATGAAAGGAGCTGGCATCTCACTCTCTTTGAATCTTCTTTATCATGCTAAGAGGAGCAGGAAAAAGCAAAAAATTTCAGAATTGCACCTTGCAATGTGGAGAAATTACTGTTTGTGCATTTACAATATTCATTGATTTTTGCCATTGAAAAACATCATGTTATTCATATACCAGAAATGATTGAAGCTACTGACTGAATGAAAGGAGCTGGCATCTCACTCTCTTTGAATCTTCTTTATCATGCTAAGAGGAGCAGGAAAAAGCAAAAAATTTCAGAATTGCACCTTGCAATGCGGAGAAATTACTGTTTGTGCATTTACAATATTCATTGATTTTTGCCATTGAAAAACGTCCAGAAATGATTGAAGCTACTGACTGAATGAAAGGAGCTGGCATCTCACTCTCTTTGAATCTTCTTTATCATGCTAAGAGGAGCAGGAAAAAGCAAAAAATTTCAGAATTGCACCTTGCAATGCGGAGAAATTACTGTTTGTGCATTTACAATATTCATTGATTTTTGCCATTGAAAAACATCATGTTATTCATATACCAGAAATGTTTGAAGCTACTGACTGAATGAAAGGAGCTGGCATCTCACTCTCTTTGAATCTTCTTTATCATGCTAAGAGGAGCAGGAAAAAGCAAAAAATTTCAGAATTGCACCTTGCAATGCGGAGAAATTACTGTTTGTGCATTTACAATATTCATTGATTTTTGCCATTGAAAAACGTCCAGAAATGATTGAAGCTACTGACTGAATGAAAGGAGCTGGCATCTCACTCTCTTTGAATCTTCTTTATCATGCTAAGAGGAGCAGGAAAAAGCAAAAAATTTCAGAATTGCACCTTGCAATGCGGAGAAATTACTGTTTGTGCATTTACAATATTCATTGATTTTTGCCATTGAAAAACGTCCAGAAATGATTGAAGCTACTGACTGAATGAAAGGAGCTGGCATCTCACTCTCTTTGAATCTTCTTTATCATGCTAAGAGGAGCAGGAAAAAGCAAAAAATTTCAGAATTGCACCTTGCAATGCGGAGAAATTACTGTTTGTGCATTTACAATATTCATTGATTTTTGCCATTGAAAAACATCATGTTATTCATATACCAGAAATGATTGAAGCTACTGACTGAATGAAAGGAGCTGGCATCTCACTCTCTTTGAATCTTCTTTATCATGCTAAGAGGAGCAGGAAAAAGCAAAAATATTTCAGAATTGCACCTTGCAATGCGGAGAAATTACTGTTTGTGCATTTACAATATTCATTGATTTTTGCCATTGAAAAACGTCCAGAAATGATTGAAGCTACTGACTGAATGAAAGGAGCTGGCATCTCACTCTCTTTGAATCTTCTTTATCATGCTAAGAGGAGCAGGAAAAAGCAAAAAATTTCAGAATTGCACCTTGCAATGCGGAGAAATTACTGTTTGTGCATTTACAATATTCATTGATTTTTGCCATTGAAAAACGTCCAGAAATGATTGAAGCTACTGACTGAATGAAAGGAGCTGGCATCTCACTCTCTTTGAATCTTCTTTATCATGCTAAGAGGAGCAGGAAAAAGCAAAAAATTTCAGAATTGCACCTTGCAATGCGGAGAAATTACTGTTTGTGCATTTACAATATTCATTGATTTTTGCCATTGAAAAACATCATGTTATTCATATCCCAGAAATGTTTGAAGCTACTGACTGAATGAAAGGAGCTGGCATCTCACTCTCTTTGAATCTTCTTTATCATGCTAAGAGGAGCAGGAAAAAGCAAAAAATTTCAGAATTGCACCTTGCAATGCGGAGAAATTACTGTTTGTGCATTTACAATATTCATTGATTTTTGCCATTGAAAAACGTCCAGAAATGATTGAAGCTACTGACTGAATGAAAGGAGCTGGCATCTCACTCTCTTTGAATCTTCTTTATCATGCTAAGAGGAGCAGGAAAAAGCAAAAAATTTCAGAATTGCACCTTGCAATGCGGAGAAATTACTGTTTGTGCATTTACAATATTCATTGATTTTTGCCATTGAAAAACATCATGTTATTCATATACCAGAAATGTTTGAAGCTACTGACTGAATGAAAGGAGCTGGCATCTCACTCTCTTTGAATCTTCTTTATCATGCTAAGAGGAGCAGGAAAAAGCAAAAAATTTCAGAATTGCACCTTGCAATGCGGAGAAATTACTGTTTGTGCATTTACAATATTCATTGATTTTTGCCATTGAAAAACGTCCAGAAATGATTGAAGCTACTGACTGAATGAAAGGAGCTGGCATCTCACTCTCTTTGAATCTTCTTTATCATGCTAAGAGGAGCAGGAAAATGCAAAGAAATTTCAGAATTGCACCTTGCAATGCGGAGAAATTACTGTTTGTGCATTTACAATATTCATTGATTTTTGCCATTGAAAAACATCCAGAAATGATTGAAGCTACTGACTGAATGAAAGGAGCTGGCATCTCACTCTCTTTGAATCTTCTTTATCATGCTAAGAGGAGCAGGAAAAAGCCAAAAATTTCAGAATTGCACCTTGCAATGCGGAGAAATTACTGTTTGTGCATTTACAATATTCATTGATTTTTGCCATTGAAAAACATCATGTTATTCATATACCAGAAATGATTGAAGCTACTGACTGAATGAAAGGAGCTGGCATCTCACTCTCTTTGAATCTTCTTTATCATGCAAAGAGGAGCAGGAAAAAGCAAAAAATTTCAGAATTGCACCTTGCAATGCGGAGAAATTACTGTTTGTGCATTTACAATATTCATTGATTTTTGCCATTGAAAAACGTCCAGAAATGATTGAAGCTACTGACTGAATGAAAGGAGCTGGCATCTCACTCTCTTTGAATCTTCTTTATCATGCTAAGAGGAGCAGGAAAAAGCAAAAAATTTCAGAATTGCACCTTGCAATGCGGAGAAATTACTGTTTGTGCATTTACAATATTCATTGATTTTTGCCATTGAAAAACGTCCAGAAATGATTGAAGCAACTGACTGAATGAAAGGAGCTGGCATCTCACTCTCTTTGAATCTTCTTTATCATGCTAAGAGGAGCAGGAAAAAGCAAAAAATTTCAGAATTGCACCTTGCAATGCGGAGAAATTACTGTTTGTGCATTTACAATATTCATTGATTTTTGCCATTGAAAAACGTCCAGAAATAATTGAAGCTACTGACTGAATGAAAGGAGCTGGCATCTCACTCTCTTTGAATCTTCTTTATCATGCTAAGAGGAGCAGGAAAAAGCAAAAAATTTCAGAATTGCAACTTGCAATGCGGAAAAATTACTGTTTGTGCATTTACAATATTCATTGATTTTTGCCATTGAAAAACATCATGTTATTCATATACCAGAAATGATTGAAGCTACTGACTGAATGAAAGGAGCTGGCATCTCACTCTCTTTGAATCTTCTTTATCATGCTAAGAGGAGCAGGAAAAAGCAAAAAATTTCAGAATTGCACCTTGCAATGCGGAGAAATTACTGTTTGTGCATTTACAATATTCATTGATTTTTGCCATTGAAAAACGTCCAGAAATGATTGAAGCTACTGACTGAATGAAAGGAGCTGGCATCTCACTCTCTTTGAATCTTCTTTATCATGCTAAGAGGAGCAGGAAAAAGCAAAAAATTTCAGAATTGCACCTTGCAATGCGGAGAAATTACTGTTTGTGCTTTTACAATATTCATTGATTTTTGCCATTGAAAAACATCATGTTATTCATATACCAGAAATGTTTGAAGCTACTGACTGAATGAAAGGAGCTGGCATCTCACTCTCTTTGAATCTTCTTTATCATGCTAAGAGGAGCAGGAAAAAGCAAAAAATTTCAGAATTGCACCTTGCAATGCGGAGAAATTACTGTTTGTGCATTTACAATATTCATTGATTTTTGCCATTGAAAAATGTCCAGAAATGATTGAAGCTGCTGACTGAATGAAAGGAGCTGGCATCTCACTCTCTTTGAATCTTCTTTATCATGCTAAGAGGAGCAGGAAAAAGCAAAAAATTTCAGAATTGCACCTTGCAATGCGGAGAAATTACTGTTTGTGCATTTACAATATTCATTGATTTTTGCCATTGAAAAACATCATGTTATTCATATACCAGAAATGATTGAAGCTACTGACTGAATGAAAGGAGCTGGCATCTCACTCTCTTTGAATCTTCTTTATCATGCTAAGAGGAGCAGGAAAAAGCAAAAAATTTCAGAATTGCACCTTGCAATGCGGAAAAATTACTGTTTGTGCATTTACAATATTCATTGATTTTTGCCATTGAAAAACGTCCAGAAATGATTGAAGCTACTGACTGAATGAAAGGAGCTGGCATCTCACTCTCTTTGAATCTTCTTTATCATGCTAAGAGGAGCAGGAAAAAGCAAAAAATTTCAGAATTGCACCTTGCAATGCGGAGAAATTACTGTTTGTGCATTTACAATATTCATTGATTTTTGCCATTGAAAAACGTCCAGAAATGATTGAAGCTACTGACTGAATGAAAGGAGCTGGCATCTCACTCTCTTTGAATCTTCTTTATCATGCTAAGAGGAGCAGGAAAAAGCAAAAAATTTCAGAATTGCACCTTGCAATGCGGAGAAATTACTGTTTGTGCCTTTACAATATTCATTGATTTTTGCCATTGAAAAACATCATGTTATTCATATACCAGAAATGTTTGAAGCTACTGACTGAATGAAAGGAGCTGGCATCTCACTCTCTTTGAATCTTCTTTATCATGCTAAGAGGAGCAGGAAAAAGCAAAAAATTTCAGAATTGCACCTTGCAATGCGGAGAAATTACTGTTTGTGCATTTACAATATTCATTGATTTTTGCCATTGAAAAACGTCCAGAAATGATTGAAGCAACTGACTGAATGAAAGGAGCTGGCATCTCACTCTCTTTGAATCTTCTTTATCATGCTAAGAGGAGCAGGAAAAAGCAAAAAATTTCAGAATTGCACCTTGCAATGCGGAGAAATTACTGTTTGTGCATTTACAATATTCATTGATTTTTGCCATTGAAAAACGTCCAGAAATAATTGAAGCTACTGACTGAATGAAAGGAGCTGGCATCTCACTCTCTTTGAATCTTCTTTATCATGCTAAGAGGAGCAGGAAAAAGCAAAAAATTTCAGAATTGCAACTTGCAATGCGGAAAAATTACTGTTTGTGCATTTACAATATTCATTGATTTTTGCCATTGAAAAACATCATGTTATTCATATACCAGAAATGATTGAAGCTACTGACTGAATGAAAGGAGCTGGCATCTCACTCTCTTTGAATCTTCTTTATCATGCTAAGAGGAGCAGGAAAAAGCAAAAAATTTCAGAATTGCACCTTGCAATGCGGAGAAATTACTGTTTGTGCATTTACAATATTCATTGATTTTTGCCATTGAAAAACGTCCAGAAATGATTGAAGCTACTGACTGAATGAAAGGAGCTGGCATCTCACTCTCTTTGAATCTTCTTTATCATGCTAAGAGGAGCAGGAAAAAGCAAAAAATTTCAGAATTGCACCTTGCAATGCGGAGAAATTACTGTTTGTGCTTTTACAATATTCATTGATTTTTGCCATTGAAAAACATCATGTTATTCATATACCAGAAATGTTTGAAGCTACTGACTGAATGAAAGGAGCTGGCATCTCACTCTCTTTGAATCTTCTTTATCATGCTAAGAGGAGCAGGAAAAAGCAAAAAATTTCAGAATTGCACCTTGCAATGCGGAGAAATTACTGTTTGTGCATTTACAATATTCATTGATTTTTGCCATTGAAAAATGTCCAGAAATGATTGAAGCTGCTGACTGAATGAAAGGAGCTGGCATCTCACTCTCTTTGAATCTTCTTTATCATGCTAAGAGGAGCAGGAAAAAGCAAAAAATTTCAGAATTGCACCTTGCAATGCGGAGAAATTACTGTTTGTGCATTTACAATATTCATTGATTTTTGCCATTGAAAAACATCATGTTATTCATATACCAGAAATGATTGAAGCTACTGACTGAATGAAAGGAGCTGGCATCTCACTCTCTTTGAATCTTCTTTATCATGCTAAGAGGAGCAGGAAAAAGCAAAAAATTTCAGAATTGCACCTTGCAATGCGGAAAAATTACTGTTTGTGCATTTACAATATTCATTGATTTTTGCCATTGAAAAACGTCCAGAAATGATTGAAGCTACTGACTGAATGAAAGGAGCTGGCATCTCACTCTCTTTGAATCTTCTTTATCATGCTAAGAGGAGCAGGAAAAAGCAAAAAATTTCAGAATTGCACCTTGCAATGCGGAGAAATTACTGTTTGTGCATTTACAATATTCATTGATTTTTGCCATTGAAAAACGTCCAGAAATGATTGAAGCTACTGACTGAATGAAAGGAGCTGGCATCTCACTCTCTTTGAATCTTCTTTATCATGCTAAGAGGAGCAGGAAAAAGCAAAAAATTTCAGAATTGCACCTTGCAATGCGGAGAAATTACTGTTTGTGCCTTTACAATATTCATTGATTTTTGCCATTGAAAAACATCATGTTATTCATATACCAGAAATGTTTGAAGCTACTGACTGAATGAAAGGAGCTGGCATCTCACTCTCTTTGAATCTTCTTTATCATGCTAAGAGGAGCAGGAAAAAGCAAAAAATTTCAGAATTGCACCTTGCAATGCGGAGAAATTACTGTTTGTGCATTTACAATATTCATTGATTTTTGCCATTGAAAAACGTCCAGAAATGATTGAAGCTACTGACTGAATGAAAGGAGCTGGCATCTCACTCTCTTTGAATCTTCTTTATCATGCTAATAGGAGCAGGAAAAAGCAAAAAATTTCAGAATTGCACCTTGCAATGCGGAGAAATTACTGTTTGTGCATTTACAATATTCATTGATTTTTGCCATTGAAAAACATCATGTTATTCATATACCAGAAATGATTGAAGCTACTGACTGAATGAAAGGAGCTGGCATCTCGCTCTCTTTGAATCTTCTTTATCATGCTAAGAGGAGCAGGAAAAAGCAAAAAATTTCAGAATTGCACCTTGCAATGCGGAGAAATTACTGTTTGTGCATTTACAATATTCATTGATTTTTGCCATTGAAAAACGTCCAGAAATGATTGAAGCTACTGACTGAATGAAAGGAGCTGGCATCTCACTCTCTTTGAATCTTCTTTATCATGCTAAGAGGAGCAGGAAAAAGCAAAAAATTTCAGAATTGCACCTTGCAATGTGGAGAAATTACTGTTTGTGCATTTACAATATTCATTGATTTTTGCCATTGAAAAACATCATGTTATTCATATACCAGAAATGATTGAAGCTACTGACTGAATGAAAGGAGCTGGCATCTCACTCTCTTTGAATCTTCTTTATCATGCTAAGAGGAGCAGGAAAAAGCAAAAAATTTCAGAATTGCACCTTGCAATGCGGAGAAATTACTGTTTGTGCATTTACAATATTCATTGATTTTTGCCATTGAAAAACGTCCAGAAATGATTGAAGCTACTGACTGAATGAAAGGAGCTGGCATCTCACTCTCTTTGAATCTTCTTTATCATGCTAAGAGGAGCAGGAAAAAGCAAATAATTTCAGAATTGCACCTTGCAATGCGGAGAAATTACTGTTTGTGCTTTTACAATATTCATTGATTTTTGCCATTGAAAAACATCATGTTATTCATATACCAGAAATGTTTGAAGCTACTGACTGAATGAAAGGAGCTGGCATCTCACTCTCTTTGAATCTTCTTTATCATGCTAAGAGGAGCAGGAAAAAGCAAAAAATTTCAGAATTGCACCTTGCAATGCGGAGAAATTACTGTTTGTGCATTTACAATATTCATTGATTTTTGCCATTGAAAAACGTCCAGAAATGATTGAAGCTACTGACTGAATGAAAGGAGCTGGCATCTCACTCTCTTTGAATCTTCTTTATCATGCTAAGAGGAGCAGGAAAAAGCAAAAAATTTCAGAATTGCACCTTGCAATGCGGAGAAATTACTGTTTGTGCATTTACAATATTCATTGATTTTTGCCATTGAAAAACGTCCAGAAATGATTGAAGCTACTGACTGAATGAAAGGAGCTGGCATCTCACTCTCTTTGAATCTTCTTTATCATGCTAAGAGGAGCAGGAAAAAGCAAAAAATTTCAGAATTGCAACTTGCAATGCGGAGAAATTACTGTTTGTGCATTTACAATATTCATTGATTTTTGCCATTGAAAAACATCATGTTATTCATATACCAGAAATGATTGAAGCTACTGACTGAATGAAAGGAGCTGGCATCTCACTCTCTTTGAATCTTCTTTATCATGCTAAGAGGAGCAGGAAAAAGCAAAAAATTTCAGAATTGCACCTTGCAATGCGGAGAAATTACTGTTTGTGCATTTACAATATTCATTGATTTTTGCCATTGAAAAACGTCCAGAAATGATTGAAGCTACTGACTGAATGAAAGGAGCTGGCATCTCACTCTCTTTGAATCTTCTTTATCATGCTAAGAGGAGCAGGAAAAAGCAAAAAATTTCAGAATTGCACCTTGCAATGCGGAGAAATTACTGTTTGTGCATTTACAATATTCATTGATTTTTGCCATTGAAAAACGTCCAGAAATGATTGAAGCTACTGACTGAATGAAAGGAGCTGGCATCTCACTCTCTTTGAATCTTCTTTATCATGCTAAGAGGAGCAGGAAAAAGCAAAAAATTTCAGAATTGCACCTTGCAATGCGGAGAAATTACTGTTTGTGCATTTACAATATTCATTGATTTTTGCCATTGAAAAACATCATGTTATTCATATACCAGAAATGTTTGAAGCTACTGACTGAATGAAAGGAGCTGGCATCTCACTCTCTTTGAATCTTCTTTATCATGCTAAGAGGAGCAGGAAAAAGCAAAAAATTTCAGAATTGCACCTTGCAATGCGGAGAAATTACTGTTTGTGCATTTACAATATTCATTGATTTTTGCCATTGAAAAACGTCCAGAAATGATTGAAGCTACTGACTGAATGAAAGGAGCTGGCATCTCACTCTCTTTGAATCTTCTTTATCATGCTAAGAGGAGCAGGAAAAAGCAAAAAATTTCAGAATTGCACCTTGCAATGCGGAGAAATTACTGTTTGTGCATTTACAATATTCATTGATTTTTGCCATTGAAAAACATCATGTTATTCATATACCAGAAATGATTGAAGCTACTGACTGAATGAAAGGAGCTGGCATCTCACTCTCTTTGAATCTTCTTTATCATGCTAAGAGGAGCAGGAAAAAGCAAAAAATTTCAGAATTGCACCTTGCAATGCGGAGAAATTACTGTTTGTGCATTTACAATATTCATTGATTTTTGCCATTGAAAAACGTCCAGAAATGATTGAAGCTACTGACTGAATGAAAGGAGCTGGCATCTCACTCTCTTTGAATCTTCTTTATCATGCTAAGAGGAGCAGGAAAAAGCAAAAAATTTCAGAATTGCACCTTGCAATGCGGAGAAATTACTGTTTGTGCATTTACAATATTCATTGATTTTTGCCATTGAAAAACGTCCAGAAATGATTGAAGCTACTGACTGAATGAAAGGAGCTGGCATCTCACTCTCTTTGAATCTTCTTTATCATGCTAAGAGGAGCAGGAAAAAGCAAAAAATTTCAGAATTGCACCTTGCAATGCGGAGAAATTACTGTTTGTGCATTTACAATATTCATTGATTTTTGCCATTGAAAAACATCATGTTATTCATATACCAGAAATGATTGAAGCTACTGACTGAATGAAAGGAGCTGGCATCTCGCTCTCTTTGAATCTTCTTTATCATGCTAAGAGGAGCAGGAAAAAGCAAAAAATTTCAGAATTGCACCTTGCAATGCGGAGAAATTACTGTTTGTGCATTTACAATATTCATTGATTTTTGCCATTGAAAAACGTCCAGAAATGATTGAAGCTACTGACTGAATGAAAGGAGCTGGCATCTCACTCTCTTTGAATCTTCTTTATCATGCTAAGAGGAGCAGGAAAAAGCAAAAAATTTCAGAATTGCACCTTGCAATGTGGAGAAATTACTGTTTGTGCATTTACAATATTCATTGATTTTTGCCATTGAAAAACATCATGTTATTCATATACCAGAAATGATTGAAGCTACTGACTGAATGAAAGGAGCTGGCATCTCACTCTCTTTGAATCTTCTTTATCATGCTAAGAGGAGCAGGAAAAAGCAAAAAATTTCAGAATTGCACCTTGCAATGCGGAGAAATTACTGTTTGTGCATTTACAATATTCATTGATTTTTGCCATTGAAAAACGTCCAGAAATGATTGAAGCTACTGACTGAATGAAAGGAGCTGGCATCTCACTCTCTTTGAATCTTCTTTATCATGCTAAGAGGAGCAGGAAAAAGCAAAAAATTTCAGAATTGCACCTTGCAATGCGGAGAAATTACTGTTTGTGCTTTTACAATATTCATTGATTTTTGCCATTGAAAAACATCATGTTATTCATATACCAGAAATGTTTGAAGCTACTGACTGAATGAAAGGAGCTGGCATCTCACTCTCTTTGAATCTTCTTTATCATGCTAAGAGGAGCAGGAAAAAGCAAAAAATTTCAGAATTGCACCTTGCAATGCGGAGAAATTACTGTTTGTGCATTTACAATATTCATTGATTTTTGCCATTGAAAAACGTCCAGAAATGATTGAAGCTACTGACTGAATGAAAGGAGCTGGCATCTCACTCTCTTTGAATCTTCTTTATCATGCTAAGAGGAGCAGGAAAAAGCAAAAAATTTCAGAATTGCACCTTGCAATGCGGAGAAATTACTGTTTGTGCATTTACAATATTCATTGATTTTTGCCATTGAAAAACGTCCAGAAATGATTGAAGCTACTGACTGAATGAAAGGAGCTGGCATCTCACTCTCTTTGAATCTTCTTTATCATGCTAAGAGGAGCAGGAAAAAGCAAAAAATTTCAGAATTGCAACTTGCAATGCGGAGAAATTACTGTTTGTGCATTTACAATATTCATTGATTTTTGCCATTGAAAAACATCATGTTATTCATATACCAGAAATGATTGAAGCTACTGACTGAATGAAAGGAGCTGGCATCTCACTCTCTTTGAATCTTCTTTATCATGCTAAGAGGAGCAGGAAAAAGCAAAAAATTTCAGAATTGCACCTTGCAATGCGGAGAAATTACTGTTTGTGCATTTACAATATTCATTGATTTTTGCCATTGAAAAACGTCCAGAAATGATTGAAGCTACTGACTGAATGAAAGGAGCTGGCATCTCACTCTCTTTGAATCTTCTTTATCATGCTAAGAGGAGCAGGAAAAAGCAAAAAATTTCAGAATTGCACCTTGCAATGCGGAGAAATTACTGTTTGTGCATTTACAATATTCATTGATTTTTGCCATTGAAAAACGTCCAGAAATGATTGAAGCTACTGACTGAATGAAAGGAGCTGGCATCTCACTCTCTTTGAATCTTCTTTATCATGCTAAGAGGAGCAGGAAAAAGCAAAAAATTTCAGAATTGCACCTTGCAATGCGGAGAAATTACTGTTTGTGCATTTACAATATTCATTAATTTTTGCCATTGAAAAACATCATGTTATTCATATCCCAGAAATGTTTGAAGCTACTGACTGAATGAAAGAAGCTGGCATCTCACTCTCTTTGAATCTTCTTTATCATGCTAAGAGGAGCAGGAAAAAGCAAAAAATTTCAGAATTGCACCTTGCAATGCGGAGAAATTACTGTTTGTGCATTTACAATATTCATTGATTTTTGCCATTGAAAAACGTATAGAAATGATTTAAGCTACTGACTGAATGAAAGGAGCTGGCATCTCACTCTCTTTGAATCTTCTTTATCATGCTAAGAGGAGCAGGAAAAAGCAAAAAATTTCAGAATTGCACCTTGCAATGCGGAGAAATTACTGTTTGTGCATTTACAATATTCATTGATTTTTGCCATTGAAAAACATCATGTTATTCATATACCAAAAATGTTTGAAGCTACTGACTGAATGAAAGGAGCTGGCATCTCACTCTCTTTGAATCTTCTTTATCATGCTAAGAGGAGCAGGAAAAAGCAAAAAATTTCAGAATTGCACCTTGCAATGCGGAGAAATTACTGTTTGTGCATTTACAATATTCATTGATTTTTGCCATTGAAAAACGTCCAGAAATGATTGAAGCTACTGACTGAATGAAAGGAGCTGGCATCTCACTCTCTTTGAATCTTCTTTATCATGCTGAGGAGCAGTAAAATGCAAGAAATTTCAGAATTGCACCTTGCAATGCGGAGAAATTACTGTTTGTGCATTTACAATATTCATTGATTTTTGCCATTGAAAAACATCCAGAAATGATTGAAGCTACTGACTGAATGAAAGGAGCTGGCATCTCACTCTCTTTGAATCTTCTTTATCATGCTAAGAGGAGCAGGAAAAAGCAAAAAATTTCAGAATTGCACCTTGCAATGCGGAGAAATTACTGTTTGTGCATTTACAATATTCATTGATTTTTGCCATTGAAAAACGTCCAGAAATGATTGAAGCAACTGACTGAATGAAAGGAGCTGGCATCTCACTCTCTTTGAATCTTCTTTATCATGCTAAGAGGAGCAGGAAAAAGCAAAAAATTTCAGAATTGCACTTTGCAATGCGGAGAAATTACTGTTTGTGCATTTACAATATTCATTGATTTTTGCCATTGAAAAACGTCCAGAAATAATTGAAGCTACTGACTGAATGAAAGGAGCTGGCATCTCACTCTCTTTGAATCTTCTTTATCATGCTAAGAGGAGCAGGAAAAAGCAAAAAATTTCAGAATTGCAACTTGCAATGCGGAGAAATTACTGTTTGTGCATTTACAATATTCATTGATTTTTGCCATTGAAAAACATCATGTTATTCATATACCAGAAATGATTGAAGCTACTGACTGAATGAAAGGAGCTGGCATCTCACTCTCTTTGAATCTTCTTTATCATGCTAAGAGGAGCAGGAAAAAGCAAAAAATTTCAGAATTGCACCTTGCAATGCGGAGAAATTACTGTTTGTGCATTTACAATATTCATTGATTTTTGCCATTGAAAAACGTCCAGAAATGATTGAAGCTACTGACTGAATGAAAGGAGCTGGCATCTCACTCTCTTTGAATCTTCTTTATCATGCTAAGAGGAGCAGGAAAAAGCAAAAAATTTCAGAATTGCACTTTGCAATGCGGAGAAATTACTGTTTGTGCTTTTACAATATTCATTGATTTTTGCCATTGAAAAACATCATGTTATTCATATACCAGAAATGTTTGAAGCTACTGACTGAATGAAAGGAGCTGGCATCTCACTCTCTTTGAATCTTCTTTATCATGCTAAGAGGAGCAGGAAAAAGCAAAAAATTTCAGAATTGCACCTTGCAATGCGGAGAAATTACTGTTTGTGCATTTACAATATTCATTGATTTTTGCCATTGAAAAATGTCCAGAAATGATTGAAGCTGCTGACTGAATGAAAGGAGCTGGCATCTCACTCTCTTTGAATCTTCTTTATCATGCTAAGAGGAGCAGGAAAAAGCAAAAAATTTCAGAATTGCACCTTGCAATGCGGAGAAATTACTGTTTGTGCATTTACAATATTCATTGATTTTTGCCATTGAAAAACATCATGTTATTCATATACCAGAAATGATTGAAGCTACTGACTGAATGAAAGGAGCTGGCATCTCACTCTCTTTGAATCTTCTTTATCATGCTAAGAGGAGCAGGAAAAAGCAAAAAATTTCAGAATTGCACCTTGCAATGCGGAGAAATTACTGTTTGTGCATTTACAATATTCATTGATTTTTGCCATTGAAAAACGTCCAGAAATGATTGAAGCTACTGACTGAATGAAAGGAGCTGGCATCTCACTCTCTTTGAATCTTCTTTATCATGCTAAGAGGAGCAGGAAAAAGCAAAAAATTTCAGAATTGCACCTTGCAATGCGGAGAAATTACTGTTTGTGCATTTACAATATTCATTGATTTTTGCCATTGAAAAACGTCCAGAAATGATTGAAGCTACTGACTGAATGAAAGGAGCTGGCATCTCACTCTCTTTAAATCTTCTTTATCATGCTAAGAGGAGCAGGAAAAAGCAAAAAATTTCAGAATTGCACCTTGCAATGCGGAGAAATTACTGTTTGTGCATTTACAATATTCATTGATTTTTGCCATTGAAAAACATCATGTTATTCATATACCAGAAATGATTGAAGCTACTGACTGAATGAAAGGAGCTGGCATCTCGCTCTCTTTGAATCTTCTTTATCATGCTAAGAGGAGCAGGAAAAAGCAAAAAATTTCAGAATTGCACCTTGCAATGCGGAGAAATTACTGTTTGTGCATTTACAATATTCATTGATTTTTGCCATTGAAAAACGTCCAGAAATGATTGAAGCTACTGACTGAATGAAAGGAGCTGGCATCTCACTCTCTTTGAATCTTCTTTATCATGCTAAGAGGAGCAGGAAAAAGCAAAAAATTTCAGAATTGCACCTTGCAATGTGGAGAAATTACTGTTTGTGCATTTACAATATTCATTGATTTTTGCCATTGAAAAACATCATGTTATTCATATACCAGAAATGATTGAAGCTACTGACTGAATGAAAGGAGCTGGCATCTCACTCTCTTTGAATCTTCTTTATCATGCTAAGAGGAGCAGGAAAAAGCAAAAAATTTCAGAATTGCACCTTGCAATGCGGAGAAATTACTGTTTGTGCATTTACAATATTCATTGATTTTTGCCATTGAAAAACGTCCAGAAATGATTGAAGCTACTGACTGAATGAAAGGAGCTGGCATCTCACTCTCTTTGAATCTTCTTTATCATGCTAAGAGGAGCAGGAAAAAGCAAAAAATTTCAGAATTGCACCTTGCAATGCGGAGAAATTACTGTTTGTGCTTTTACAATATTCATTGATTTTTGCCATTGAAAAACATCATGTTATTCATATACCAGAAATGTTTGAAGCTACTGACTGAATGAAAGGAGCTGGCATCTCACTCTCTTTGAATCTTCTTTATCATGCTAAGAGGAGCAGGAAAAAGCAAAAAATTTCAGAATTGCACCTTGCAATGCGGAGAAATTACTGTTTGTGCATTTACAATATTCATTGATTTTTGCCATTGAAAAACGTCCAGAAATGATTGAAGCTACTGACTGAATGAAAGGAGCTGGCATCTCACTCTCTTTGAATCTTCTTTATCATGCTAAGAGGAGCAGGAAAAAGCAAAAAATTTCAGAATTGCACCTTGCAATGCGGAGAAATTACTGTTTGTGCATTTACAATATTCATTGATTTTTGCCATTGAAAAACGTCCAGAAATGATTGAAGCTACTGACTGAATGAAAGGAGCTGGCATCTCACTCTCTTTGAATCTTCTTTATCATGCTAAGAGGAGCAGGAAAAAGCAAAAAATTTCAGAATTGCAACTTGCAATGCGGAGAAATTACTGTTTGTGCATTTACAATATTCATTGATTTTTGCCATTGAAAAACATCATGTTATTCATATACCAGAAATGATTGAAGCTACTGACTGAATGAAAGGAGCTGGCATCTCACTCTCTTTGAATCTTCTTTATCATGCTAAGAGGAGCAGGAAAAAGCAAAAAATTTCAGAATTGCACCTTGCAATGCGGAGAAATTATTGTTTGTGCATTTACAATATTCATTGATTTTTGCCATTGAAAAACGTCCAGAAATGATTGAAGCTACTGACTGAATGAAAGGAGCTGGCATCTCACTCTCTTTGAATCTTCTTTATCATGCTAAGAGGAGCAGGAAAAAGCAAAAAATTTCAGAATTGCACCTTGCAATGCGGAGAAATTACTGTTTGTGCTTTTACAATATTCATTGATTTTTGCCATTGAAAAACATCATGTTATTCATATACCAGAAATGTTTGTAGCTACTGACTGAATGAAACGAGCTGGCATCTCACTCTCTTTGAATCTTCTTTATCATGCTAAGAGGAGCAGGAAAAAGCAAAAAATTTCAGAATTGCACCTTGCAATGCGGAGAAATTACTGTTTGTGCATTTACAATATTCATTGATTTTTGCCATTGAAAAACGTCCAGAAATGATTGAAGCTACTGACTGAATGAAAGGAGCTGGCATCTCACTCTCTTTGAATCTTCTTTATCATGCTAAGAGGAGCAGGATAAAGCAAAAAATTTCAGAATTGCACCTTGCAATGCGGAGAAATTACTGTTTGTGCATTTACAATATTCATTGATTTTTGCCATTGAAAAACGTCCAGAAATGATTGAAGCTACTGACTGAATGAAAGGAGCTGGCATCTCACTCTCTTTGAATCTTCTTTATCATGCTAAGAGGAGCAGGAAAAAGCAAAAAATTTCAGAATTGCACCTTGCAATGCGGAGAAATTACTGTTTGTGCATTTACAATATTCATTGATTTTTGCCATTGAAAAACATCATGTTATTCATATACCAGAAATGATTGAAGCTACTGACTGAATGAAAGGAGCTGGCATCTTACTCTCTTTGAATCTTCTTTGTCATGCTAAGAGGAGCAGGAAAAAGCAAAAAATTTCAGAATTGCACCTTGCAATGCGGAGAAATTACTGTTTGTGCATTTACAATATTCATTGATTTTTGCCATTGAAAAACGTCCAGAAATGATTGAAGCTACTGACTGAATGAAAGGAGCTGGCATCTCACTCTCTTTGAATCTTCTTTATCATGCTAAGAGGAGCAGGAAAAAGCAAAAAATTTCAGAATTGCACCTTGCAATGCGGAGAAATTACTGTTTGTGCATTTACAATATTCATTGATTTTTGCCATTGAAAAACGTCCAGAAATGATTGAAGCTACTGACTGAATGAAAGGAGCTGGCATCTCACTCTCTTTGAATCTTCTTTATCATGCTAAGAGGAGCAGGAAAAAGCAAAAAATTTCAGAATTGCACCTTGCAATGCGGAGAAATTACTGTTTGTGCATTTACAATATTCATTGATTTTTGCCATTGAAAAACATCATGTTATTCATATACCAGAAATGTTTGTAGCTACTGACTGAATGAAAGGAGCTGGCATCTCACTCTCTTTGAATCTTCTTTATCATGCTAAGAGGAGCAGGAAAAAGCAAAAAATTTCAGAATTGCACCTTGCAATGCGGAGAAATTACTGTTTGTGCATTTACAATATTCATTGATTTTTGCCATTGAAAAACGTCCAGAAATGATTGAAGCTACTGACTGAATGAAAGGAGCTGGCATCTCACTCTCTTTGAATCTTCTTTATCATGCTAAGAGGAGCAGGAAAAAGCAAAAAATTTCAGAATTGCACCTTGCAATGCGGAGAAATTACTGTTTGTGCATTTACAATATTCATTGATTTTTGCCATTGAAAAACGTCCAGAAATGATTGAAGCTACTGACAATGAAAGGAGCTGGCATCTCACTCTCTTTGAATCTTCTTTATCATGCTAAGAGGAGCAGGAAAAAGCAAAAAATTTCAGAATTGCACCTTGCAATGCGGAGAAATTACTCTTTGTGCATTTACAATATTCATTGATTTTTGCCATTGAAAAACATCATGTTATTCATATACCAGAAATGTTTGAAGCTACTGACTGAATGAAAGGAGCTGGCATCTCACTCTCTTTGAATCTTCTTTATCATGCTAAGAGGAGCAGGAAAAAGCAAAAAATTTCAGAATTGCACCTTGCAATGCGGAGAAATTACTGTTTGTGCATTTACAATATTCATTGATTTTTGCCATTGAAAAACATCATGTTATTCATATACCAGAAATGTTTGAAGCTACTGACTGAATGAAAGGAGCTGGCATCTCACTCTCTTTGAATCTTCTTTATCATGCTAAGAGGAGCAGGAAAAAGCAAAAAATTTCAGAATTGCACCTTGCAATGCGGAGAAATTACTGTTTGTGCATTTACAATATTCATTGATTTTTGCCATTGAAAAACGTCCAGAAATGATTGAAGCTACTGACTGAATGAAAGGAGCTGGCATCTCACTCTCTTTGAATCTTCTTTATCATGCTAAGAGGAGCAGGAAAAAGCAAAAAATTTCAGAATTGCACCTTGCAATGCGGAGAAATTACTGTTTGTGCATTTACAATATTCATTGATTTTTGCCATTGAAAAACATCATGTTATTCATATACCAGAAATGATTGAAGCTACTGACTGAATGAAAGGAGCTGGCATCTCGCTCTCTTTGAATCTTCTTTATCATGCTAAGAGGAGCAGGAAAAAGCAAAAAATTTCAGAATTGCACCTTGCAATGCGGAGAAATTACTGTTTGTGCATTTACAATATTCATTGATTTTTGCCATTGAAAAACGTCCAGAAATGATTGAAGCTACTGACTGAATGAAAGGAGCTGTCATCTCACTCTCTTTGAGTCTTCTTTATCATGCTAAGAGGAGCAGGAAAAAGCAAAAAATTTCAGAATTGCACCTTGCAATGTGGAGAAATTACTGTTTGTGCATTTACAATATTCATTGATTTTTGCCATTGAAAAACATCATGTTATTCATATACCAGAAATGATTGAAGCTACTGACTGAATGAAAGGAGCTGGCATCTCACTCTCTTTGAATCTTCTTTATCATGCTAAGAGGAGCAGGAAAAAGCAAAAAATTTCAGAATTGCACCTTGCAATGCGGAGAAATTACTGTTTGTGCATTTACAATATTCATTGATTTTTGCCATTGAAAAACGTCCAGAAATGATTGAAGCTACTGACTGAATGAAAGGAGCTGGCATCTCACTCTCTTTGAATCTTCTTTATCATGCTAAGAGGAGCAGGAAAAAGCAAAAAATTTCAGAATTGCACCTTGCAATGCGGAGAAATTACTGTTTGTGCTTTTACAATATTCATTGATTTTTGCCATTGAAAAACATCATGTTATTCATATACCAGAAATGTTTGAAGCTACTGACTGAATGAAAGGAGCTGGCATCTCACTCTCTTTGAATCTTCTTTATCATGCTAAGAGGAGCAGGAAAAAGCAAAAAATTTCAAAATTGCACCTTGCAATGCGGAGAAATTACTGTTTGTGCATTTACAATATTCATTGATTTTTGCCATTGAAAAACGTCCAGAAATGATTGAAGCTACTGACTGAATGAAAGGAGCTGGCATCTCACTCTCTTTGAATCTTCTTTATCATGCTAAGAGGAGCAGGAAAAAGCAAAAAATTTCAGAATTGCACCTTGCAATGCGGAGAAATTACTGTTTGTGCATTTACAATATTCATTGATTTTTGCCATTGAAAAACGTCCAGAAATGATTGAAGCTACTGACTGAATGAAAGGAGCTGGCATCTCACTCTCTTTGAATCTTCTTTATCATGCTAAGAGGAGCAGGAAAAAGCAAAAAATTTCAGAATTGCAACTTGCAATGCGGAGAAATTACTGTTTGTGCATTTACAATATTCATTGATTTTTGCCATTGAAAAACATCATGTTATTCATATACCAGAAATGATTGAAGCTACTGACTGAATGAAAGGAGCTGGCATCTCACTCTCTTTGAATCTTCTTTATCATGCTAAGAGGAGCAGGAAAAAGCAAAAAATTTCAGAATTGCACCTTGCAATGCGGAGAAATTACTGTTTGTGCATTTACAATATTCATTGATTTTTGCCATTGAAAAACGTCCAGAAATGATTGAAGCTACTGACTGAATGAAAGGAGCTGGCATCTCACTCTCTTTGAATCTTCTTTATCATGCTAAGAGGAGCAGGAAAAAGCAAAAAATTTCAGAATTGCACCTTGCAATGCGGAGAAATTACTGTTTGTGCTTTTACAATATTCATTGATTTTTGCCATTGAAAAACATCATATTATTCATATACCAGAAATGTTTGAAGCTACTGACTGAATGAAAGGAGCTGGCATCTCACTCTCTTTGAATCTTCTTTATCATGCTAAGAGGAGCAGGAAAAAGCAAAAAATTTCAGAATTGCACCTTGCAATGCGGAGAAATTACTGTTTGTGCATTTACAATATTCATTGATTTTTGCCATTGAAAAACGTCCAGAAATGATTGAAGCTACTGACTGAATGAAAGGAGCTGGCATCTCACTCTCTTTGAATCTTCTTTATCATGCTAAGAGGAGCAGGAAAAAGCAAAAAATTTCAGAATTGCACCTTGCAATGCGGAGAAATTACTGTTTGTGCATTTACAATATTCATTGATTTTTGCCATTGAAAAACGTCCAGAAATGATTGAAGCTACTGACTGAATGAAAGGAGCTGGCATCTCACTCTCTTTGAATCTTCTTTATCATGCTAAGAGGAGCAGGAAAAAGCAAAAAATTTCAGAATTGCACCTTGCAATGCGGAGAAATTACTGTTTGTGCATTTACAATATTCATTGATTTTTGCCATTGAAAAACATCATGTTATTCATATACCAGAAATGATTGAAGCTACTGACTGAATGAAAGGAGCTGGCATCTTACTCTCTTTGAATCTTCTTTGTCATGCTAAGAGGAGCAGGAAAAAGCAAAAAATTTCAGAATTGCACCTTGCAATGCGGAGAAATTACTGTTTGTGCATTTACAATATTCATTGATTTTTGCCATTGAAAAACGTCCAGAAATGATTGAAGCTACTGACTGAATGAAAGGAGCTGGCATCTCACTCTCTTTGAATCTTCTTTATCATGCTAAGAGGAGCAGGAAAAAGCAAAAAATTTCAGAATTGCACCTTGCAATGCGGAGAAATTACTGTTTGTGCATTTACAATATTCATTGATTTTTGCCATTGAAAAACGTCCAGAAATGATTGAAGCTACTGACTGAATGAAAGGAGCTGGCATCTCACTCTCTTTGAATCTTCTTTATCATGCTAAGAGGAGCAGGAAAAAGCAAAAAATTTCAGAATTGCACCTTGCAATGCGGAGAAATTACTGTTTGTGCATTTACAATATTCATTGATTTTTGCCATTGAAAAACATCATGTTATTCATATACCAGAAATGTTTGTAGCTACTGACTGAATGAAAGGAGCTGGCATCTCACTCTCTTTGAATCTTCTTTATCATGCTAAGAGGAGCAGGAAAAAGCAAAAAATTATAGAATTGCACCTTGCAATGCGGAGAAATTACTGTTTGTGCATTTACAATATTCATTGATTTTTGCCATTGAAAAACGTCCAGAAATGATTGAAGCTACTGACTGAATGAAAGGAGCTGGCATCTCACTCTCTTTGAATCTTCTTTATCATGCTAAGAGGAGCAGGAAAAAGCAAAAAATTTCAGAATTGCACCTTGCAATGCGGAGAAATTACTGTTTGTGCATTTACAATATTCATTGATTTTTGCCATTGAAAAACGTCCAGAAATGATTGAAGCTACTGACTGAATGAAAGGAGCTGGCATCTCACTCTCTTTGAATCTTCTTTATCATGCTAAGAGGAGCAGGAAAAAGCAAAAAATTTCAGAATTGCACCTTGCAATGCGGAGAAATTACTGTTTGTGCATTTACAATATTCATTGATTTTTGCCATTGAAAAACATCATGTTATTCATATACCAGAAATGATTGAAGCTACTGACTGAATGAAAGGAGCTGGCATCTTACTCTCTTTGAATCTTCTTTGTCATGCTAAGAGGAGCAGGAAAAAGCAAAAAATTTCAGAATTGCACCTTGCAATGCGGAGAAATTACTGTTTGTGCATTTACAATATTCATTGATTTTTGACATTGAAAAACGTCCAGAAATGATTGAAGCTACTGACTGAATGAAAGGAGCTGGCATCTCACTCTCTTTGAATCTTCTTTATCATGCTAAGAGGAGCAGGAAAAAGCAAAAAATTTCAGAATTGCACCTTGCAATGCGGAGAAATTACTGTTTGTGCATTTACAATATTCATTGATTTTTGCCATTGAAAAACGTCCAGAAATGATTGAAGCTACTGACTGAATGAAAGGAGCTGGCATCTCACTCTCTTTGAATCTTCTTTATCATGCTAAGAGGAGCAGGAAAAAGCAAAAAATTTCAGAATTGCACCTTGCAATGCGGAGAAATTACTGTTTGTGCATTTACAATATTCATTGATTTTTGCCATTGAAAAACATCATGTTATTCATATACCAGAAATGTTTGTAGCTACTGACTGAATGAAAGGAGCTGGCATCTCACTCTCTTTGAATCTTCTTTATCATGCTAAGAGGAGCAGGAAAAAGCAAAAAATTTCAGAATTGCACCTTGCAATGCGGAGAAATTACTGTTTGTGCATTTACAATATTCATTGATTTTTGCCATTGAAAAACGTCCAGAAATGATTGAAGCTACTGACTGAATGAAAGGAGCTGGCATCTCACTCTCTTTGAATCTTCTTTATCATGCTAAGAGGAGCAGGAAAAAGCAAAAAATTTCAGAATTGCACCTTACAATGTGGAGAAATTACTGTTTGTGCATTTACAATATTCATTGATTTTTGCCATTGAAAAACATCATGTTATTCATATACCAGAAATGATTGAAGCTACTGACTGAATGAAAGCAGCTGGCATCTCACTCTCTTTGAATCTTCTTTATCATGCTAAGAGGAGCAGGAAAAAGCAAAAAATTTCAGAATTGCACCTTGCAATGCGGAGAAATTACTGTTTGTGCATTTACAATATTCATTGATTTTTGCCATTGAAAAACATCATGTTATTCATATACCAGAAATGTTTGAAGCTACTGACTGAATGAAAGGAGCTGGCATCTCACTCTCTTTGAATCTTCTTTATCATGCTAAGAGGAGCAGGAAAAAGCAAAAAATTTCAGAATTGCACCTTGCAATGCGGAGAAATTACTGTTTGTGCATTTACAATATTCATTGATTTTTGCCATTGAAAAACGTCCAGAAATGATTGAAGCTACTGACTGAATGAAAGGAGCTGGCATCTCACTCTCTTTGAATCTTCTTTATCATGCTAAGAGGAGCAGGAAAAAGCAAAAAATTTCAGAATTGCACCTTGCAATGCGGAGAAATTACTGTTTGTGCATTTACAATATTCATTGATTTTTGCCATTGAAAAACGTCCAGAAATGATTGAAGCTACTGACTGAATGAAAGGAGCTGGCATCTCACTCTCTTTGAGTCTTCTTTATCATGCTAAGAGGAGCAGGAAAAAGCAAAAAATTTCAGAATTGCAACTTGCAATGCGGAGAAATTACTGTTTGTGCATTTACAATATTCATTGATTTTTGCCATTGAAAAACATCATGTTATTCATATACCAGAAATGATTGAAGCTACTGACTGAATGAAAGGAGCTGGCATCTCACTCTCTTTGAATCTTCTTTATCATGCTAAGAGGAGCAGGAAAAAGCAAAAAATTTCAGAATTGCACCTTGCAATGCGGAGAAATTACTGTTTGTGCATTTACAATATTCATTGATTTTTGCCATTGAAAAACGTCCAGAAATGATTGAAGCTACTGACTGAATGAAAGGAGCTGGCATCTCACTCTCTTTGAATCTTCTTTATCATGCTAAGAGGAGCAGGAAAAAGCAAAAAATTTCAGAATTGCACCTTGCAATGCGGAGAAATTACTGTTTGTGCTTTTACAATATTCATTGATTTTTGCCATTGAAAAACATCATATTATTCATATACCAGAAATGTTTGAAGCTACTGACTGAATGAAAGGACCTGGCATCTCACTCTCTTTGAATCTTCTTTATCATGCTAAGAGGAGCAGGAAAAAGCAAAAAATTTCAGAATTGCACCTTGCAATGCGGAGAAATTACTGTTTGTGCATTTACAATATTCATTGATTTTTGCCATTGAAAAACGTCCAGAAATGATTGAAGCTACTGACTGAATGAAAGGAGCTGGCATCTCACTCTCTTTGAATCTTCTTTATCATGCTAAGAGGAGCAGGAAAAAGCAAAAAATTTCAGAATTGCACCTTGCAATGCGGAGAAATTACTGTTTGTGCATTTACAATATTCATTGATTTTTGCCATTGAAAAACGTCCAGAAATGATTGAAGCTACTGACTGAATGAAAGGAGCTGGCATCTCACTCTCTTTGAATCTTCTTTATCATGCTAAGAGGAGCAGGAAAAAGCAAAAAATTTCAGAATTGCACCTTGCAATGCGGAGAAATTACTGTTTGTGCATTTACAATATTCATTGATTTTTGCCATTGAAAAACATCATGTTATTCATATACCAGAAATGATTGAAGCTACTGACTGAATGAAAGGAGCTGGCATCTTACTCTCTTTGAATCTTCTTTGTCATGCTAAGAGGAGCAGGAAAAAGCAAAAAATTTCAGAATTGCACCTTGCAATGCGGAGAAATTACTGTTTGTGCATTTACAATATTCATTGATTTTTGCCATTGAAAAACGTTCAGAAATGATTGAAGCTACTGACTGAATGAAAGGAGCTGGCATCTCACTCTCTTTGAATCTTCTTTATCATGCTAAGAGGAGCAGGAAAAAGCAAAAAATTTCAGAATTGCACCTTGCAATGCGGAGAAATTACTGTTTGTGCATTTACAATATTCATTGATTTTTGCCATTGAAAAACGTCCAGAAATGATTGAAGCTACTGACTGAATGAAAGGAGCTGGCATCTCACTCTCTTTGAATCTTCTTTATCATGCTAAGAGGAGCAGGAAAAAGCAAAAAATTTCAGAATTGCAACTTGCAATGCGGAGAAATTACTGTTTGTGCATTTACAATATTCATTGATTTTTGCCATTGAAAAACATCATGTTATTCATATACCAGAAATGATTGAAGCTACTGACTGAATGAAAGGAGCTGGCATCTCACTCTCTTTGAATCTTCTTTATCATGCTAAGAGGAGCAGGAAAAAGCAAAAAATTTCAGAATTGCACCTTGCAATGCGGAGAAATTACTGTTTGTGCATTTACAATATTCATTGATTTTTGCCATTGAAAAACGTCCAGAAATGATTGAAGCTACTGACTGAATGAAAGGAGCTGGCATCTCACTCTCTTTGAATCTTCTTTATCATGCTAAGAGGAGCAGGAAAAAGCAAAAAATTTCAGAATTGCACCTTGCAATGCGGAGAAATTACTGTTTGTGCTTTTACAATATTCATTGATTTTTGCCATTGAAAAACATCATATTATTCATATACCAGAAATGTTTGAAGCTACTGACTGAATGAAAGGACCTGGCATCTCACTCTCTTTGAATCTTCTTTATCATGCTAAGAGGAGCAGGAAAAAGCAAAAAATTTCAGAATTGCACCTTGCAATGCGGAGAAATTACTGTTTGTGCATTTACAATATTCATTGATTTTTGCCATTGAAAAACGTCCAGAAATGATTGAAGCTACTGACTGAATGAAAGGAGCTGGCATCTCACTCTCTTTGAATCTTCTTTATCATGCTAAGAGGAGCAGGAAAAAGCAAAAAATTTCAGAATTGCACCTTGCAATGCGGAGAAATTACTGTTTGTGCATTTACAATATTCATTGATTTTTGCCATTGAAAAACGTCCAGAAATGATTGAAGCTACTGACTGAATGAAAGGAGCTGGCATCTCACTCTCTTTGAATCTTCTTTATCATGCTAAGAGGAGCAGGAAAAAGCAAAAAATTTCAGAATTGCACCTTGCAATGCGGAGAAATTACTGTTTGTGCATTTACAATATTCATTGATTTTTGCCATTGAAAAACATCATGTTATTCATATACCAGAAATGATTGAAGCTACTGACTGAATGAAAGGAGCTGGCATCTTACTCTCTTTGAATCTTCTTTGTCATGCTAAGAGGAGCAGGAAAAAGCAAAAAAATTCAGAATTGCACCTTGCAATGCGGAGAAATTACTGTTTGTGCATTTACAATATTCATTGATTTTTGCCATTGAAAAACGTCCAGAAATGATTGAAGCTACTGACTGAATGAAAGGAGCTGGCATCTCACTCTCTTTGAATCTTCTTTATCATGCTAAGAGGAGCAGGAAAAAGCAAAAAATTTCAGAATTGCACCTTGCAATGCGGAGAAATTACTGTTTGTGCATTTACAATATTCATTGATTTTTGCCATTGAAAAACATCATGTTATTCATATACCAGAAATGTTTGTAGCTACTGACTGAATGAAAGGAGCTGGCATCTCACTCTCTTTGAATCTTCTTTATCATGCTAAGAGGAGCAGGAAAAAGCAAAAAATTTCAGAATTGCACCTTGCAATGCGGAGAAATTACTGTTTGTGCATTTACAATATTCATTGATTTTTGCCATTGAAAAACGTCCAGAAATGATTGAAGCTACTGACTGAATGAAAGGAGCTGGCATCTCACTCTCTTTGAATCTTCTTTATCATGCTAAGAGGAGCAGGAAAAAGCAAAAAATTTCAGAATTGCACCTTACAATGTGGAGAAATTACTGTTTGTGCATTTACAATATTCATTGATTTTTGCCATTGAAAAACATCATGTTATTCATATACCAGAAATGATTGAAGCTACTGACTGAATGAAAGCAGCTGGCATCTCACTCTCTTTGAATCTTCTTTATCATGCTAAGAGGAGCAGGAAAAAGCAAAAAATTTCAGAATTGCACCTTGCAATGCGGAGAAATTACTGTTTGTGCATTTACAATATTCATTGATTTTTGCCATTGAAAAACATCATGTTATTCATATACCAGAAATGTTTGAAGCTACTGACTGAATGAAAGGAGCTGGCATCTCACTCTCTTTGAATCTTCTTTATCATGCTAAGAGGAGCAGGAAAAAGCAAAAAATTTCAGAATTGCACCTTGCAATGCGGAGAAATTACTGTTTGTGCATTTACAATATTCATTGATTTTTGCCATTGAAAAACGTCCAGAAATGATTGAAGCTACTGACTGAATGAAAGGAGCTGGCATCTCACTCTCTTTGAATCTTCTTTATCATGCTAAGAGGAGCAGGAAAAAGCAAAAAATTTCAGAATTGCACCTTGCAATGCGGAGAAATTACTGTTTGTGCATTTACAATATTCATTGATTTTTGCCATTGAAAAACGTCCAGAAATGATTGAAGCTACTGACTGAATGAAAGGAGCTGGCATCTCACTCTCTTTGAGTCTTCTTTATCATGCTAAGAGGAGCAGGAAAAAGCAAAAAATTTCAGAATTGCAACTTGCAATGCGGAGAAATTACTGTTTGTGCATTTACAATATTCATTGATTTTTGCCATTGAAAAACATCATGTTATTCATATACCAGAAATGATTGAAGCTACTGACTGAATGAAAGGAGCTGGCATCTCACTCTCTTTGAATCTTCTTTATCATGCTAAGAGGAGCAGGAAAAAGCAAAAAATTTCAGAATTGCACCTTGCAATGCGGAGAAATTACTGTTTGTGCATTTACAATATTCATTGATTTTTGCCATTGAAAAACGTCCAGAAATGATTGAAGCTACTGACTGAATGAAAGGAGCTGGCATCTCACTCTCTTTGAATCTTCTTTATCATGCTAAGAGGAGCAGGAAAAAGCAAAAAATTTCAGAATTGCACCTTGCAATGCGGAGAAATTACTGTTTGTGCTTTTACAATATTCATTGATTTTTGCCATTGAAAAACATCATATTATTCATATACCAGAAATGTTTGAAGCTACTGACTGAATGAAAGGACCTGGCATCTCACTCTCTTTGAATCTTCTTTATCATGCTAAGAGGAGCAGGAAAAAGCAAAAAATTTCAGAATTGCACCTTGCAATGCGGAGAAATTACTGTTTGTGCATTTACAATATTCATTGATTTTTGCCATTGAAAAACGTCCAGAAATGATTGAAGCTACTGACTGAATGAAAGGAGCTGGCATCTCACTCTCTTTGAATCTTCTTTATCATGCTAAGAGGAGCAGGAAAAAGCAAAAAATTTCAGAATTGCACCTTGCAATGCGGAGAAATTACTGTTTGTGCATTTACAATATTCATTGATTTTTGCCATTGAAAAACGTCCAGAAATGATTGAAGCTACTGACTGAATGAAAGGAGCTGGCATCTCACTCTCTTTGAATCTTCTTTATCATGCTAAGAGGAGCAGGAAAAAGCAAAAAATTTCAGAATTGCACCTTGCAATGCGGAGAAATTACTGTTTGTGCATTTACAATATTCATTGATTTTTGCCATTGAAAAACATCATGTTATTCATATACCAGAAATGATTGAAGCTACTGACTGAATGAAAGGAGCTGGCATCTTACTCTCTTTGAATCTTCTTTGTCATGCTAAGAGGAGCAGGAAAAAGCAAAAAATTTCAGAATTGCACCTTGCAATGCGGAGAAATTACTGTTTGTGCATTTACAATATTCATTGATTTTTGCCATTGAAAAACGTCCAGAAATGATTGAAGCTACTGACTGAATGAAAGGAGCTGGCATCTCACTCTCTTTGAATCTTCTTTATCATGCTAAGAGGAGCAGGAAAAAGCAAAAAATTTCAGAATTGCACCTTGCAATGCGGAGAAATTACTGTTTGTGCATTTACAATATTCATTGATTTTTGCCATTGAAAAACGTCCAGAAATGATTGAAGCTACTGACTGAATGAAAGGAGCTGGCATCTCACTCTCTTTGAATCTTCTTTATCATGCTAAGAGGAGCAGGAAAAAGCAAAAAATTTCAGAATTGCAAATTGCAATGCGGAGAAATTACTGTTTGTGCATTTACAATATTCATTGATTTTTGCCATTGAAAAACATCATGTTATTCATATACCAGAAATGATTGAAGCTACTGACTGAATGAAAGGAGCTGGCATCTCACTCTCTTTGAATCTTCTTTATCATGCTAAGAGGAGCAGGAAAAAGCAAAAAATTTCAGAATTGCACCTTGCAATGCGGAGAAATTACTGTTTGTGCATTTACAATATTCATTGATTTTTGCCATTGAAAAACGTCCAGAAATGATTGAAGCTACTGACTGAATGAAAGGAGCTGGCATCTCACTCTCTTTGAATCTTCTTTATCATGCTAAGAGGAGCAGGAAAAAGCAAAAAATTTCAGAATTGCACCTTGCAATGCGGAGAAATTACTGTTTGTGCTTTTACAATATTCATTGATTTTTGCCATTGAAAAACATCATATTATTCATATACCAGAAATGTTTGAAGCTACTGACTGAATGAAAGGACCTGGCATCTCACTCTCTTTGAATCTTCTTTATCATGCTAAGAGGAGCAGGAAAAAGCAAAAAATTTCAGAATTGCACCTTGCAATGCGGAGAAATTACTGTTTGTGCATTTACAATATTCATTGATTTTTGCCATTGAAAAACGTCCAGAAATGATTGAAGCTACTGACTGAATGAAAGGAGCTGGCATCTCACTCTCTTTGAATCTTCTTTATCATGCTAAGAGGAGCAGGAAAAAGCAAAAAATTTCAGAATTGCACCTTGCAATGCGGAGAAATTACTGTTTGTGCATTTACAATATTCATTGATTTTTGCCATTGAAAAACGTCCAGAAATGATTGAAGCTACTGACTGAATGAAAGGAGCTGGCATCTCACTCTCTTTGAATCTTCTTTATCATGCTAAGAGGAGCAGGAAAAAGCAAAAAATTTCAGAATTGCACCTTGCAATGCGGAGAAATTACTGTTTGTGCATTTACAATATTCATTGATTTTTGCCATTGAAAAACATCATGTTATTCATATACCAGAAATGATTGAAGCTACTGACTGAATGAAAGGAGCTGGCATCTTACTCTCTTTGAATCTTCTTTGTCATGCTAAGAGGAGCAGGAAAAAGCAAAAAATTTCAGAATTGCACCTTGCAATGCGGAGAAATTACTGTTTGTGCATTTACAATATTCATTGATTTTTGCCATTGAAAAACGTCCAGAAATGATTGAAGCTACTGACTGAATGAAAGGAGCTGGCATCTCACTCTCTTTGAATCTTCTTTATCATGCTAAGAGGAGCAGGAAAAAGCAAAAAATTTCAGAATTGCACCTTGCAATGCGGAGAAATTACTGTTTGTGCATTTACAATATTCATTGATTTTTGCCATTGAAAAACGTCCAGAAATGATTGAAGCTACTGACTGAATGAAAGGAGCTGGCATCTCACTCTCTTTGAATCTTCTTTATCATGCTAAGAGGAGCAGGAAAAAGCAAAAAATTTCAGAATTGCACCTTGCAATGCGGAGAAATTACTGTTTGTGCATTTACAATATTCATTGATTTTTGCCATTGAAAAACATCATGTTATTCATATACCAGAAATGTTTGTAGCTACTGACTGAATGAAAGGAGCTGGCATCTCACTCTCTTTGAATCTTCTTTATCATGCTAAGAGGAGCAGGAAAAAGCAAAAAATTTCAGAATTGCACCTTGCAATGCGGAGAAATTACTGTTTGTGCATTTACAATATTCATTGATTTTTGCCATTGAAAAACGTCCAGAAATGATTGAAGCTACTGACTGAATGAAAGGAGCTGGCATCTCACTCTCTTTGAATCTTCTTTATCATGCTAAGAGGAGCAGGAAAAAGCAAAAAAATTCAGAATTGCACCTTGCAATGCGGAGAAATTACTGTTTGTGCATTTACAATATTCATTGATTTTTGCCATTGAAAAACGTCCAGAAATGATTGAAGCTACTGACTGAATGAAAGGAGCTGGCATCTCACTCTCTTTGAATCTTCTTTATCATGCTAAGAGGAGCAGGAAAAAGCAAAAAATTTCAGAATTGCACCTTGCAATGCGGAGAAATTACTCTTTGTGCATTTACAATATTCATTGATTTTTGCCATTGAAAAACATCATGTTATTCATATACCAGAAATGTTTGAAGCTACTGACTGAATGAAAGGAGCTGGCATCTCACTCTCTTTGAATCTTCTTTATCATGCTAAGAGGAGCAGGAAAAAGCAAAAAATTTCAGAATTGCACCTTGCAATGCGGAGAAATTACTGTTTGTGCATTTACAATATTCATTGATTTTTGCCATTGAAAAACATCATGTTATTCATATACCAGAAATGTTTGAAGCTACTGACTGAATGAAAGGAGCTGGCATCTCACTCTCTTTGAATCTTCTTTATCATGCTAAGAGGAGCAGGAAAAAGCAAAAAATTTCAGAATTGCACCTTGCAATGCGGAGAAATTACTGTTTGTGCATTTACAATATTCATTGATTTTTGCCATTGAAAAACGTCCAGAAATGATTGAAGCTACTGACTGAATGAAAGGAGCTGGCATCTCACTCTCTTTGAATCTTCTTTATCATGCTAAGAGGAGCAGGAAAAAGCAAAAAATTTCAGAATTGCACCTTGCAATGCGGAGAAATTACTGTTTGTGCATTTACAATATTCATTGATTTTTGCCATTGAAAAACGTCCAGAAATGATTGAAGCTACTGACTGAATGAAAGGAGCTGGCATCTCACTCTCTTTGAATCTTCTTTATCATGCTAAGAGGAGCAGGAAAAATCAAAAAATTTCAGAATTGCACCTTGCAATGCGGAGAAATTACTGTTTGTGCATTTACAATATTCAATGATTTTTGCCATTGAAAAACATGTTATTCATATACCAGAAATGTTTGAAGCTACTGACTGAATGAAAGGAGCTGGCACCTCACTCTCTTTGAATCTTCTTTATCATGCTAAGAGGAGCGGGAAAAAGCAAAAAATTTCAGAATTGCACCTTGCAATGCGGAGAAATTACTGTTTGTGCATTTACAATATTCATTGATTTTTGCCATTGAAAAACATCCAGAAATGATTGAAGGTACTGACTGAATGAAAGGAGCTGGCATCTCACTCTCTTTGAATCTTCTTTATCATGCTAAGAGGAGCAGGAAAAAGCAAAAAATTTCAGAATTGCACCTTGCAATGCGGAGAAATTACTGTTTGTGCATTTACAATATTCATTGATTTTTGCCATTGAAAAACGTCCAGAAATGATTGAAGCTACTGACTGAATGAAAGGAGCTGGCATCTCACTCTCTTTGAATCTTCTTTATCATGCTAAGAGGAGCAGGAAAAAGCCAAAAATTTCAGAATTGCACCTTGCAATGCGGAGAAATTACAGTTTGTGCATTTACAATATTCATTGATTTTTGCCATTGAAAAACATCCAGAAATGATTGAAGCTACTGACTGAATGAAATGAGCTGGCATCTCACTCTCTTTGAATATTCTTTATCATGCTAAGAGGAGCAGGAAAAAGCAAAAAATTTCAGAATTGCACATTGCAATGCGGAGAAATTACTGTTTGTGCATTTTCAATATTCATTGATTTTTGCCATTGAAAAACATCATGTTATTCATATACCAGAAATGTTTGAAGCTACTGACTGAATGAAAGGAGCTGGCATCTCACTCTCTTTGAATCTTCTTTATCATGCTAAGAGGAGCAGGAAAAAGCAAAAAATTTCAGAATTGCACCTTGCAATGCGGAGCAATTACTGTTTGTGCATTTACAATATTCATTGATTTTTGCCATTGAAAAACATCATGTTATTCATATACCAGAAATGTTTGAAGCTACTGACTGAATGAAAGGAGCTGGCATCTCACTCTATTTGAATCTTCTTTATCATGCTAAGAGGAGCAGGAAAAAGCAAAAAATTTCAGAATTGCACCTTGCAATGTGGAGAAATTACTGTTTGTGCATTTACAATATTCATTGATTTTTACCATTGAAAAACGTCCAGAAATGATTGAAGCTACTGACTGAATGAAAGTAGCTGGCATCTCACTCTCTTTGAATCTTCTTTATCATGCTAAGAGGAGCAGGAAAAAGCAAAAAATTTCAGAATTGCACCTTGCAATGCAGAGAAATTACTGTTTGTGCATTTACAATATTCATTGATTTTTGCCATTGAAAAACATCATGTTATTCATATACCAGAAATGTTTGAAGCTACTGACTGAATGAAAGGAGCTGGCATCTCACTCTCTTTGAATCTTCTTTATCATGCTAAGAGGAGCAGGAAAAAGCAAAAAATTTCAGAATTGCACCTTGCAATGTGGAGAAATTACTGTTTGTGCATTTACAATATTCATTGATTTTTACCATTGAAAAACGTCCAGAAATGATTGAAGCTACTGACTGAATGAAAGTAGCTGGCATCTCACTCTCTTTGAATCTTCTTTATCATGCTAAGAGGAGCAGGAAAAAGCAAAAAATTTCAGACTTGCACCTTGCAATGCGGAGAAATTACTGTTTGTGCATTTACAATATTCATTGATTTTTGCCATTGAAAAACATCATGTTATTCATATACCAGAAATGTTTGAAGCTACTGACTGAATGAAAGGAGCTGGCATCTCACTCTCTTTGAATCTTCTTTATCATGCTAAGAGGAGCAGGAAAAAGCAAAAAATTTCAGAATTGCACCTTGCAATGCGGAGAAATTACTGTTTGTGCATTTACAATATTCATTGATTTTTGCCATTGAAAAACGTCCAGAAATGATTGAAGCTACTGACTGAATGAAAGGAGCTGGCATCTCACTCTCTTTGAATCTTGTTTATCATGCTAAGAGGAGCAGGAAAAAGCAAAAAATTTCAGAATTGCACCTTGCAATGCGGAGAAATTACTGTTTGTGCATTTACAATATTCATTGATTTTTGCCATTGAAAAACGTCCAGAAATGATTGAAGCTACTGACTGAATGAAAGGAGCTGGCATCTCACTCTCTTTGAATCTTCTTTATCATGCTAAGAGGAGCAGGAAAAAGCAAAAAATTTCAGAATTGCACCTTGCAATGCGGAGAAATTACTGTTTGTGCATTTACAATATTCATTGATTTTTGCCATTGAAAAACATCATGTTATTCATATACCAGAAATGATTGAAGCTACTGACTGAATGAAAGGAGCTGGCATCTCACTCTCTTTGAATCTTCTTTATCATGCTAAGAGGAGCAGGAAAAAGCAAAAAATTTCAGAATTGCACCTTGCAATGCGGAGAAATTACTGTTTGTGCATTTACAAAATTCATTGATTTTTGCCATTGAAAAACATCATGTTATTCATATACCAGAAATGTTTGAAGCTACTGACTGAATGAAAGGAGCTGACATCTCACTCTCTTTGAATCTTCTTTATCATGCTAAGAGGAGCAGGAAAAAGCAAAAAATTTCAGAATTGCACCTTGCAATGCGGAGAAATTACTGTTTGTGCATTTACAATATTCATTGATTTTTGCCATTGAAAAACGTCCAGAAATGATTGAAGCTACTGACTGAATGAAAGGAGCTGACATCTCACTCTCTTTGAATCTTCTTTATCATGCTAAGAGGAGCAGGAAAAAGCAAAAAATTTCAGAATTGCACCTTGCAATGCGGAGAAATTACTGTTTGTGCATTTACAATATTCATTGATTTTTGCCATTGAAAAACGTCCAGAAATGATTGAAGCTACTGACTGAATGAAAGGAGCTGGCATATCACTCTCTTTGAATCTTCTTTATCATGCTAAGAGGAGCAGGAAAAAGCAAAAAATTTCAGAATTGCACCTTGCAATGTGGAGAAATTACTGTTTGTGCATTTACAATATTCATTGATTTTTACCATTGAAAAACGTCCAGAAATGATTGAAGCTACTGACTGAATGAAAGTAGCTGGCATCTCACTCTCTTTGAATCTTCTTTATCATGCTAAGAGGAGCAGGAAAAAGCAAAAAATTTCAGACTTGCACCTTGCAATGCGGAGAAATTACTGTTTGTGCATTTACAATATTCATTGATTTTTGCCATTGAAAAACATCATGTTATTCATATACCAGAAATGTTTGAAGCTACTGACTGAATGAAAGGAGCTGGCATCTCACTCTCTTTGAATCTTCTTTATCATGCTAAGAGGAGCAGGAAAAAGCAAAAAATTTCAGAATTGCACCTTGCAATGCGGAGAAATTACTGTTTGTGCATTTACAATATTCATTGATTTTTGCCATTGAAAAACGTCCAGAAATGATTGAAGCTACTGACTGAATGAAAGGAGCTGGCATCTCACTCTCTTTGAATCTTCTTTATCATGCTAAGAGGAGCAGGAAAAAGCAAAAAATTTCAGAATTGCACCTTGCAATGCGGAGAAATTACTGTTTGTGCATTTACAATATTCATTGATTTTTGCCATTGAAAAACGTCCAGAAATGATTGAAGCTACTGACTGAATGAAAGGAGCAGGCATCTCACTCTCTTTGAATCTTCTTTATCATGCTAAGAGGAGCAGGAAAAATCAAAAAATTTCAGAATTTCACCTTGCAATGCGGAGAAATTACTGTTTGTGCATTTACAATATTCAATGATTTTTGCCATTGAAAAACATGTTATTCATATACCAGAAATGTTTGAAGATACTGACTGAATGAAAGGAGCTGGCACCTCACTCTCTTTGAATCTTCTTTATCATGCTAAGAGGAGCGGGAAAAAGCAAAAAATTTCAGAATTGCACCTTGCAATGCGGAGAAATTACTGTTTGTGCATTTACAATATTCATTGATTTTTGCCATTGAAAAACATCCAGAAATGATTGAAGGTACTGACTGAATGAAAGGAGCTGGCATCTCACTCTCTTTGAATCTTCTTTATCATGCTAAGAGGAGCAGGAAAAAGCAAAAAATTTCAGAATTGCACCTTGCAATGCGGAGAAATTACTGTTTGTGCATTTACAATATTCATTGATTTTTGCCATTGAAAAACGTCCAGAAATGATTGAAGCTACTGACTGAATGAAAGGAGCTGGCATCTCACTCTCTTTGAATCTTCTTTATCATGCTAAGAGGAGCAGGAAAAAGCCAAAAATTTCAGAATTGCACCTTGCAATGCGGAGAAATTACAGTTTGTGCATTTACAATATTCATTGATTTTTGCCATTGAAAAACATCCAGAAATGATTGAAGCTACTGACTGAATGAAAGGAGCTGGCATCTCACTCTCTTTGAATATTCTTTATCATGCTAAGAGGAGCAGGAAAAAGCAAAAAATTTCAGAATTGCACCTTGCAATGCGGAGAAATTACTGTTTGTGCATTTACAATATTCATTGATTTTTGCCATTGAAAAACATCATGTTATTCATATACCAGAAATGTTTGAAGCTACTGACTGAATGAAAGGAGCTGGCATCTCACTCTCTTTGAATCTTCTTTATCATGCTAAGAGGAGCAGGAAAAAGCAAAAAATTTCAGAATTGCACCTTGCAATGTGGAGAAATTACTGTTTGTGCATTTACAATATTCATTGATTTTTACCATTGAAAAACGTCCAGAAATGATTGAAGCTACTGACTGAATGAAAGTAGCTGGCATCTCACTCTCTTTGAATCTTCTTTATCATGCTAAGAGGAGCAGGAAAAAGCAAAAAATTTCAGAATTGCACCTTGCAATGCAGAGAAATTACTGTTTGTGCATTTACAATATTCATTGATTTTTGCCATTGAAAAACATCATGTTATTCATATACCAGAAATGTTTGAAGCTACTGACTGAATGAAAGGAGCTGGCATCTCACTCTCTTTGAATCTTCTTTATCATGCTAAGAGGAGCAGGAAAAAGCAAAAAATTTCAGAATTGCACCTTGCAATGTGGAGAAATTACTGTTTGTGCATTTACAATATTCATTGATTTTTACCATTGAAAAACGTCCAGAAATGATTGAAGCTACTGACTGAATGAAAGTAGCTGGCATCTCACTCTCTTTGAATCTTCTTTATCATGCTAAGAGGAGCAGGAAAAAGCAAAAAATTTCAGACTTGCACCTTGCAATGCGGAGAAATTACTGTTTGTGCATTTACAATATTCATTGATTTTTGCCATTGAAAAACATCATGTTATTCATATACCAGAAATGTTTGAAGCTACTGACTGAATGAAAGGAGCTGGCATCTCACTCTCTTTGAATCTTCTTTATCATGCTAAGAGGAGCAGGAAAAAGCAAAAAATTTCAGAATTGCACCTTGCAATGCGGAGAAATTACTGTTTGTGCATTTACAATATTCATTGATTTTTGCCATTGAAAAACGTCCAGAAATGATTGAAGCTACTGACTGAATGAAAGGAGCTGGCATCTCACTCTCTTTGAATCTTGTTTATCATGCTAAGAGGAGCAGGAAAAAGCAAAAAATTTCAGAATTGCACCTTGCAATGCGGAGAAATTACTGTTTGTGCATTTACAATATTCATTGATTTTTGCCATTGAAAAACGTCCAGAAATGATTGAAGCTACTGACTGAATGAAAGGAGCTGGCATCTCACTCTCTTTGAATCTTCTTTATCATGCTAAGAGGAGCAGGAAAAAGCAAAAAATTTCAGAATTGCACCTTGCAATGCGGAGAAATTACTGTTTGTGCATTTACAATATTCATTGATTTTTGCCATTGAAAAACATCATGTTATTCATATACCAGAAATGATTGAAGCTACTGACTGAATGAAAGGAGCTGGCATCTCACTCTCTTTGAATCTTCTTTATCATGCTAAGAGGAGCAGGAAAAAGCAAAAAATTTCAGAATTGCACCTTGCAATGCGGAGAAATTACTGTTTGTGCATTTACAAAATTCATTGATTTTTGCCATTGAAAAACATCATGTTATTCATATACCAGAAATGTTTGAAGCTACTGACTGAATGAAAGGAGCTGACATCTCACTCTCTTTGAATCTTCTTTATCATGCTAAGAGGAGCAGGAAAAAGCAAAAAATTTCAGAATTGCACCTTGCAATGCGGAGAAATTACTGTTTGTGCATTTACAATATTCATTGATTTTTGCCATTGAAAAACGTCCAGAAATGATTGAAGCTACTGACTGAATGAAAGGAGCTGACATCTCACTCTCTTTGAATCTTCTTTATCATGCTAAGAGGAGCAGGAAAAAGCAAAAAATTTCAGAATTGCACCTTGCAATGCGGAGAAATTACTGTTTGTGCATTTACAATATTCATTGATTTTTGCCATTGAAAAACGTCCAGAAATGATTGAAGCTACTGACTGAATGAAAGGAGCTGGCATATCACTCTCTTTGAATCTTCTTTATCATGCTAAGAGGAGCAGGAAAAAGCAAAAAATTTCAGAATTGCACCTTGCAATGTGGAGAAATTACTGTTTGTGCATTTACAATATTCATTGATTTTTACCATTGAAAAACGTCCAGAAATGATTGAAGCTACTGACTGAATGAAAGTAGCTGGCATCTCACTCTCTTTGAATCTTCTTTATCATGCTAAGAGGAGCAGGAAAAAGCAAAAAATTTCAGACTTGCACCTTGCAATGCGGAGAAATTACTGTTTGTGCATTTACAATATTCATTGATTTTTGCCATTGAAAAACATCATGTTATTCATATACCAGAAATGTTTGAAGCTACTGACTGAATGAAAGGAGCTGGCATCTCACTCTCTTTGAATCTTCTTTATCATGCTAAGAGGAGCAGGAAAAAGCAAAAAATTTCAGAATTGCACCTTGCAATGCGGAGAAATTACTGTTTGTGCATTTACAATATTCATTGATTTTTGCTATTGAAAAACGTCCAGAAATGATTGAAGCTACTGACTGAATGAAAGGAGCTGGCATCTCACTCTCTTTGAATCTTCTTTATCATGCTAAGAGGAGCAGGAAAAAGCAAAAAATTTCAGAATTGCACCTTGCAATGCGGAGAAATTACTGTTTGTGCATTTACAATATTCATTGATTTTTGCCATTGAAAAACGTCCAGAAATGATTGAAGCTACTGACTGAATGAAAGGAGCAGGCATCTCACTCTCTTTGAATCTTCTTTATCATGCTAAGAGGAGCAGGAAAAATCAAAAAATTTCAGAATTTCACCTTGCAATGCGGAGAAATTACTGTTTGTGCATTTACAATATTCAATGATTTTTGCCATTGAAAAACATGTTATTCATATACCAGAAATGTTTGAAGCTACTGACTGAATGAAAGGAGCTGGCACCTCACTCTCTTTGAATCTTCTTTATCATGCTAAGAGGAGCGGGAAAAAGCAAAAAATTTCAGAATTGCACCTTGCAATGCGGAGAAATTACTGTTTGTGCATTTACAATATTCATTGATTTTTGCCATTGAAAAACATCCAGAAATGATTGAAGGTACTGACTGAATGAAAGGAGCTGGCATCTCACTCTCTTTGAATCTTCTTTATCATGCTAAGAGGAGCAGGAAAAAGCAAAAAATTTCAGAATTGCACCTTGCAATGCGGAGAAATTACTGTTTGTGCATTTACAATATTCATTGATTTTTGCCATTGAAAAACGTCCAGAAATGATTGAAGCTACTGACTGAATGAAAGGAGCTGGCATCTCACTCTCTTTGAATCTTCTTTATCATGCTAAGAGGAGCAGGAAAAAGCCAAAAATTTCAGAATTGCACCTTGCAATGCGGAGAAATTACAGTTTGTGCATTTACAATATTCATTGATTTTTGCCATTGAAAAACATCCAGAAATGATTGAAGCTACTGACTGAATGAAAGGAGCTGGCATCTCACTCTCTTTGAATATTCTTTATCATGCTAAGAGGAGCAGGAAAAAGCAAAAAATTTCAGAATTGCACCTTGCAATGCGGAGAAATTACTGTTTGTGCATTTACAATATTCATTGATTTTTGCAATTGAAAAACATCATGTTATTCATATACCAGAAATGTTTGAAGCTACTGACTGAATGAAAGGAGCTGGCATCTCACTCTCTTTGAATCTTCTTTATCATGCTAAGAGGAGCAGGAAAAAGCAAAAAATTTCAGAATTGCACTTTGCAATGCGGAGAAATTACTGTTTGTGCATTTACAATATTCATTGATTTTTGCCATTGAAAAACATCATGTTATTCATATACCAGAAATGTTTGAAGCTACTGACTGAATGAAAGGAGCTGGCATCTCACTCTCTTTGAATCTTCTTTATCATGCTAAGAGGAGCAGGAAAAAGCAAAAAATTTCAGAATTGCACCTTGCAATGTGGAGAAATTACTGTTTGTGCATTTACAATATTCATTGATTTTTACCATTGAAAAACGTCCAGAAATGATTGAAGCTACTGACTGAATGAAAGTAGCTGGCATCTCACTCTCTTTGAATCTTCTTTATCATGCTAAGAGGAGCAGGAAAAAGCAAAAAATTTCAGAATTGCACCTTGCAATGCAGAGAAATTACTGTTTGTGCATTTACAATATTCATTGATTTTTGCCATTGAAAAACATCATGTTATTCATATACCAGAAATGTTTGAAGCTACTGACTGAATGAAAGGAGCTGGCATCTCACTCTCTTTGAATCTTCTTTATCATGCTAAGAGGAGCAGGAAAAAGCAAAAAATTTCAGAATTGCACCTTGCAATGTGGAGAAATTACTGTTTGTGCATTTACAATATTCATTGATTTTTACCATTGAAAAACGTCCAGAAATGATTGAAGCTACTGACTGAATGAAAGTAGCTGGCATCTCACTCTCTTCGAATCTTCTTTATCATGCTAAGAGGAGCAGGAAAAAGCAAAAAATTTCAGACTTGCACCTTGCAATGCGGAGAAATTACTGTTTGTGCATTTACAATATTCATTGATTTTTGCCATTGAAAAACATCATGTTATTCATATACCAGAAATGTTTGAAGCTACTGACTGAATGAAAGGAGCTGGCATCTCACTCTCTTTGAATCTTCTTTATCATGCTAAGAGGAGCAGGAAAAAGCAAAAAATTTCAGAATTGCACCTTGCAATGCGGAGAAATTACTGTTTGTGCATTTACAATATTCATTGATTTTTGCCATTGAAAAACGTCCAGAAATGATTGAAGCTACTGACTGAATGAAAGGAGCTGGCATCTCACTCTCTTTGAATCTTGTTTATCATGCTAAGAGGAGCAGGAAAAAGCAAAAAATTTCAGAATTGCACCTTGCAATGCGGAGAAATTACTGTTTGTGCATTTACAATATTCATTGATTTTTGCCATTGAAAAACGTCCAGAAATGATTGAAGCTACTGACTGAATGAAAGGAGCTGGCATCTTACTCTCTTTGAATCTTCTTTATCATGCTAAGAGGAGCAGGAAAAAGCAAAAAATTTCAGAATTTCACCTTGCAATGCGGAGAAATTACTGTTTGTGCATTTACAATATTCATTGATTTTTGCCATTGAAAAACATCATGTTATTCATATACCAGAAATGATTGAAGCTACTGACTGAATGAAAGGAGCTGGCATCTCACTCTCTTTGAATCTTCTTTATCATGCTAAGAGGAGCAGGAAAAAGCAAAAAATTTCAGAATTGCACCTTGCAATGCGGAGAAATTACTGTTTGTGCATTTACAATATTCATTGATTTTTGCCATTGAAAAACGTCCAGAAATGATTGAAGCTACTGACTGAATGAAAGGAGCTGGCATCTCACTCTCTTTGAATCTTCTTTATCATGCTAAAAGGAGCAGGAAAAAGCAAAAAATTTCAGAATTGCACCTTGCAATGCGGAGAAATTACTGTTTGTGCTTTTACAATATTCATTGATTTTTGCCATTGAAAAACATCATATTATTCATATACCAGAAATGTTTGAAGCTACTGACTGAATGAAAGGAGCTGGCATCTCACTCTCTTTGAATCTTCTTTATCATGCTAAGAGGAGCAGGAAAAAGCAAAAAATTTCAGAATTGCACCTTGCAATGCGGAGAAATTACTGTTTGTGCATTTACAATATTCATTGATTTTTGCCATTGAAAAACGTCCAGAAATGATTGAAGCTACTGACTGAATGAAAGGAGCTGGCATCTCACTCTCTTTGAATCTTCTTTATCATGCTAAGAGGAGCAGGAAAAAGCAAAAAATTTCAGAATTGCACCTTGCAATGCGGAGAAATTACTGTTTGT
This sequence comes from Phyllobates terribilis, assembly GCF_046119375.1. NCBI lineage: Eukaryota > Metazoa > Chordata > Amphibia > Anura > Dendrobatidae > Phyllobates > Phyllobates terribilis. The sequence goes on along the minus strand of NW_027365726.1, from coordinate 50,822 downwards.
GCATTTACAATATTCATTGATTTTTGCCATTGAAAAACGTCCAGAAATGATTGAAGCTACTGACTGAATGAAAGGAGCTGGCATCTCACTCTCTTTGAATCTTCTTTATCATGCTAAGAGGAGCAGGAAAAAGCAAAAAATTTCAGAATTGCACCTTGCAATGCGGAGAAATTACTGTTTGTGCATTTACAATATTCATTGATTTTTGCCATTGAAAAACATCATGTTATTCATATACCAGAAATGATTGAAGCTACTGACTGAATGAAAGGAGCTGGCATCTTACTCTCTTTGAATCTTCTTTGTCATGCTAAGAGGAGCAGGAAAAAGCAAAAAATTTCAGAATTGCACCTTGCAATGCGGAGAAATTACTGTTTGTGCATTTACAATATTCATTGATTTTTGCCATTGAAAAACGTCCAGAAATGATTGAAGCTACTGACTGAATGAAAGGAGCTGGCATCTCACTCTCTTTGAATCTTCTTTATCATGCTAAGAGGAGCAGGAAAAAGCAAAAAATTTCAGAATTGCACCTTGCAATGCGGAGAAATTACTGTTTGTGCATTTACAATATTCATTGATTTTTGCCATTGAAAAACGTCCAGAAATGATTGAAGCTACTGACTGAATGAAAGGAGCTGGCATCTCACTCTCTTTGAATCTTCTTTATCATGCTAAGAGGAGCAGGAAAAAGCAAAAAATTTCAGAATTGCACCTTACAATGTGGAGAAATTACTGTTTGTGCATTTACAATATTCATTGATTTTTGCCATTGAAAAACATCATGTTATTCATATACCAGAAATGATTGAAGCTACTGACTGAATGAAAGCAGCTGGCATCTCACTCTCTTTGAATCTTCTTTATCATGCTAAGAGGAGCAGGAAAAAGCAAAAAATTTCAGAATTGCACCTTGCAATGCGGAGAAATTACTGTTTGTGCATTTACAATATTCATTGTTTTTTGCCATTGAAAAACATCATGTTATTCATATACTAGAAATGTTTGAAGCTACTGACTGAATGAAAGGAGCTGGCATCTCACTCTCTTTGAATCTTCTTTATCATGCTAAGAGGAGCAGGAAAAAGCAAAAAATTTCAGAATTGCACCTTGCAATGCGGAGAAATTACTGTTTGTGCATTTACAATATTCATTGATTTTTGCCATTGAAAAACGTCCAGAAATGATTGAAGCTACTGACTGAATGAAAGGAGCTGGCATCTCACTCTCTTTGAATCTTCTTTATCATGCTAAGAGGAGCAGGAAAAAGCAAAAAATTTCAGAATTGCACCTTGCAATGCGGAGAAATTACTGTTTGTGCATTTACAATATTCATTGATTTTTGCCATTGAAAAACGTCCAGAAATGATTGAAGCTACTGACTGAATGAAAGGAGCTGGCATCTCACTCTCTTTGAGTCTTCTTTATCATGCTAAGAGGAGCAGGAAAAAGCAAAAAATTTCAGAATTGCAACTTGCAATGCGGAGAAATTACTGTTTGTGCATTTACAATATTCATTGATTTTTGCCATTGAAAAACATCATGTTATTCATATACCAGAAATGATTGAAGCTACTGACTGAATGAAAGGAGCTGGCATCTCACTCTCTTTGAATCTTCTTTATCATGCTAAGAGGAGCAGGAAAAAGCAAAAAATTTCAGAATTGCACCTTGCAATGCGGAGAAATTACTGTTTGTGCATTTACAATATTCATTGATTTTTGCCATTGAAAAACGTCCAGAAATGATTGAAGCTACTGACTGAATGAAAGGAGCTGGCATCTCACTCTCTTTGAATCTTCTTTATCATGCTAAGAGGAGCAGGAAAAAGCAAAAAATTTCAGAATTGCACCTTGCAATGCGGAGAAATTACTGTTTGTGCTTTTACAATATTCATTGATTTTTGCCATTGAAAAACATCATATTATTCATATACCAGAAATGTTTGAAGCTACTGACTGAATGAAAGGACCTGGCATCTCACTCTCTTTGAATCTTCTTTATCATGCTAAGAGGAGCAGGAAAAAGCAAAAAATTTCAGAATTGCACCTTGCAATGCGGAGAAATTACTGTTTGTGCATTTACAATATTCATTGATTTTTGCCATTGAAAAACGTCCAGAAATGATTGAAGCTACTGACTGAATGAAAGGAGCTGGCATCTCACTCTCTTTGAATCTTCTTTATCATGCTAAGAGGAGCAGGAAAAAGCAAAAAATTTCAGAATTGCACCTTGCAATGCGGAGAAATTACTGTTTGTGCATTTACAATATTCATTGATTTTTGCCATTGAAAAACGTCCAGAAATGATTGAAGCTACTGACTGAATGAAAGGAGCTGGCATCTCACTCTCTTTGAATCTTCTTTATCATGCTAAGAGGAGCAGGAAAAAGCAAAAAATTTCAGAATTGCACCTTGCAATGCGGAGAAATTACTGTTTGTGCATTTACAATATTCATTGATTTTTGCCATTGAAAAACATCATGTTATTCATATACCAGAAATGATTGAAGCTACTGACTGAATGAAAGGAGCTGGCATCTTACTCTCTTTGAATCTTCTTTGTCATGCTAAGAGGAGCAGGAAAAAGCAAAAAATTTCAGAATTGCACCTTGCAATGCGGAGAAATTACTGTTTGTGCATTTACAATATTCATTGATTTTTGCCATTGAAAAACGTCCAGAAATGATTGAAGCTACTGACTGAATGAAAGGAGCTGGCATCTCACTCTCTTTGAATCTTCTTTATCATGCTAAGAGGAGCAGGAAAAAGCAAAAAATTTCAGAATTGCACCTTGCAATGCGGAGAAATTACTGTTTGTGCATTTACAATATTCATTGATTTTTGCCATTGAAAAACGTCCAGAAATGATTGAAGCTACTGACTGAATGAAAGGAGCTGGCATCTCACTCTCTTTGAATCTTCTTTATCATGCTAAGAGGAGCAGGAAAAAGCAAAAAATTTCAGAATTGCAACTTGCAATGCGGAGAAATTACTGTTTGTGCATTTACAATATTCATTGATTTTTGCCATTGAAAAACATCATGTTATTCATATACCAGAAATGTTTGAAGCTACTGACTGAATGAAAGGAGCTGGCATCTCACTCTCTTTGAATCTTCTTTATCATGCTAAGAGGAGCAGGAAAAAGCAAAAAATTTCAGAATTGCACCTTGCAATGCAGAGAAATTACTGTTTGTGCATTTACAATATTCATTGATTTTTGCCATTGAAAAACATCATGTTATTCATATACCAGAAATGTTTGAAGCTACTGACTGAATGAAAGGAGCTGGCATCTCACTCTCTTTGAATCTTCTTTATCATGCTAAGAGGAGCAGGAAAAAGCAAAAAATTTCAGAATTGCACCTTGCAATGTGGAGAAATTACTGTTTGTGCATTTACAATATTCATTGATTTTTACCATTGAAAAACGTCCAGAAATGATTGAAGCTACTGACTGAATGAAAGTAGCTGGCATCTCACTCTCTTCGAATCTTCTTTATCATGCTAAGAGGAGCAGGAAAAAGCAAAAAATTTCAGACTTGCACCTTGCAATGCGGAGAAATTACTGTTTGTGCATTTACAATATTCATTGATTTTTGCCATTGAAAAACATCATGTTATTCATATACCAGAAATGTTTGAAGCTACTGACTGAATGAAAGGAGCTGGCATCTCACTCTCTTTGAATCTTCTTTATCATGCTAAGAGGAGCAGGAAAAAGCAAAAAATTTCAGAATTGCACCTTGCAATGCGGAGAAATTACTGTTTGTGCATTTACAATATTCATTGATTTTTGCCATTGAAAAACGTCCAGAAATGATTGAAGCTACTGACTGAATGAAAGGAGCTGGCATCTCACTCTCTTTGAATCTTGTTTATCATGCTAAGAGGAGCAGGAAAAAGCAAAAAATTTCAGAATTGCACCTTGCAATGCGGAGAAATTACTGTTTGTGCATTTACAATATTCATTGATTTTTGCCATTGAAAAACGTCCAGAAATGATTGAAGCTACTGACTGAATGAAAGGAGCTGGCATCTTACTCTCTTTGAATCTTCTTTATCATGCTAAGAGGAGCAGGAAAAAGCAAAAAATTTCAGAATTTCACCTTGCAATGCGGAGAAATTACTGTTTGTGCATTTACAATATTCATTGATTTTTGCCATTGAAAAACATCATGTTATTCATATACCAGAAATGATTGAAGCTACTGACTGAATGAAAGGAGCTGGCATCTCACTCTCTTTGAATCTTCTTTATCATGCTAAGAGGAGCAGGAAAAAGCAAAAAATTTCAGAATTGCACCTTGCAATGCGGAGAAATTACTGTTTGTGCATTTACAATATTCATTGATTTTTGCCATTGAAAAACGTCCAGAAATGATTGAAGCTACTGACTGAATGAAAGGAGCTGGCATCTCACTCTCTTTGAATCTTCTTTATCATGCTAAAAGGAGCAGGAAAAAGCAAAAAATTTCAGAATTGCACCTTGCAATGCGGAGAAATTACTGTTTGTGCTTTTACAATATTCATTGATTTTTGCCATTGAAAAACATCATATTATTCATATACCAGAAATGTTTGAAGCTACTGACTGAATGAAAGGAGCTGGCATCTCACTCTCTTTGAATCTTCTTTATCATGCTAAGAGGAGCAGGAAAAAGCAAAAAATTTCAGAATTGCACCTTGCAATGCGGAGAAATTACTGTTTGTGCATTTACAATATTCATTGATTTTTGCCATTGAAAAACGTCCAGAAATGATTGAAGCTACTGACTGAATGAAAGGAGCTGGCATCTCACTCTCTTTGAATCTTCTTTATCATGCTAAGAGGAGCAGGAAAAAGCAAAAAATTTCAGAATTGCACCTTGCAATGCGGAGAAATTACTGTTTGTGCATTTACAATATTCATTGATTTTTGCCATTGAAAAACGTCCAGAAATGATTGAAGCTACTGACTGAATGAAAGGAGCTGGCATCTCACTCTCTTTGAATCTTCTTTATCATGCTAAGAGGAGCAGGAAAAAGCAAAAAATTTCAGAATTGCACCTTGCAATGCGGAGAAATTACTGTTTGTGCATTTACAATATTCATTGATTTTTGCCATTGAAAAACATCATGTTATTCATATACCAGAAATGATTGAAGCTACTGACTGAATGAAAGGAGCTGGCATCTTACTCTCTTTGAATCTTCTTTGTCATGCTAAGAGGAGCAGGAAAAAGCAAAAAATTTCAGAATTGCACCTTGCAATGCGGAGAAATTACTGTTTGTGCATTTACAATATTCATTGATTTTTGCCATTGAAAAACGTCCAGAAATGATTGAAGCTACTGACTGAATGAAAGGAGCTGGCATCTCACTCTCTTTGAATCTTCTTTATCATGCTAAGAGGAGCAGGAAAAAGCAAAAAATTTCAGAATTGCACCTTGCAATGCGGAGAAATTACTGTTTGTGCATTTACAATATTCATTGATTTTTGCCATTGAAAAACGTCCAGAAATGATTGAAGCTACTGACTGAATGAAAGGAGCTGGCATCTCACTCTCTTTGAATCTTCTTTATCATGCTAAGAGGAGCAGGAAAAAGCAAAAAATTTCAGAATTGCACCTTGCAATGCGGAGAAATTACTGTTTGTGCATTTACAATATTCATTGATTTTTGCCATTGAAAAACATCATGTTATTCATATACCAGAAATGTTTGTAGCTACTGACTGAATGAAAGGAGCTGGCATCTCACTCTCTTTGAATCTTCTTTATCATGCTAAGAGGAGCAGGAAAAAGCAAAAAATTTCAGAATTGCACCTTGCAATGCGGAGAAATTACTGTTTGTGCATTTACAATATTCATTGATTTTTGCCATTGAAAAACGTCCAGAAATGATTGAAGCTACTGACTGAATGAAAGGAGCTGGCATCTCACTCTCTTTGAATCTTCTTTATCATGCTAAGAGGAGCAGGAAAAAGCAAAAAATTTCAGAATTGCACCTTACAATGTGGAGAAATTACTGTTTGTGCATTTACAATATTCATTGATTTTTGCCATTGAAAAACATCATGTTATTCATATACCAGAAATGATTGAAGCTACTGACTGAATGAAAGCAGCTGGCATCTCACTCTCTTTGAATCTTCTTTATCATGCTAAGAGGAGCAGGAAAAAGCAAAAAATTTCAGAATTGCACCTTGCAATGCGGAGAAATTACTGTTTGTGCATTTACAATATTCATTGTTTTTTGCCATTGAAAAACATCATGTTATTCATATACTAGAAATGTTTGAAGCTACTGACTGAATGAAAGGAGCTGGCATCTCACTCTCTTTGAATCTTCTTTATCATGCTAAGAGGAGCAGGAAAAAGCAAAAAATTTCAGAATTGCACCTTGCAATGCGGAGAAATTACTGTTTGTGCATTTACAATATTCATTGATTTTTGCCATTGAAAAACGTCCAGAAATGATTGAAGCTACTGACTGAATGAAAGGAGCTGGCATCTCACTCTCTTTGAATCTTCTTTATCATGCTAAGAGGAGCAGGAAAAAGCAAAAAATTTCAGAATTGCACCTTGCAATGCGGAGAAATTACTGTTTGTGCATTTACAATATTCATTGATTTTTGCCATTGAAAAACGTCCAGAAATGATTGAAGCTACTGACTGAATGAAAGGAGCTGGCATCTCACTCTCTTTGAGTCTTCTTTATCATGCTAAGAGGAGCAGGAAAAAGCAAAAAATTTCAGAATTGCAACTTGCAATGCGGAGAAATTACTGTTTGTGCATTTACAATATTCATTGATTTTTGCCATTGAAAAACATCATGTTATTCATATACCAGAAATGATTGAAGCTACTGACTGAATGAAAGGAGCTGGCATCTCACTCTCTTTGAATCTTCTTTATCATGCTAAGAGGAGCAGGAAAAAGCAAAAAATTTCAGAATTGCACCTTGCAATGCGGAGAAATTACTGTTTGTGCATTTACAATATTCATTGATTTTTGCCATTGAAAAACGTCCAGAAATGATTGAAGCTACTGACTGAATGAAAGGAGCTGGCATCTCACTCTCTTTGAATCTTCTTTATCATGCTAAGAGGAGCAGGAAAAAGCAAAAAATTTCAGAATTGCACCTTGCAATGCGGAGAAATTACTGTTTGTGCTTTTACAATATTCATTGATTTTTGCCATTGAAAAACATCATATTATTCATATACCAGAAATGTTTGAAGCTACTGACTGAATGAAAGGACCTGGCATCTCACTCTCTTTGAATCTTCTTTATCATGCTAAGAGGAGCAGGAAAAAGCAAAAAATTTCAGAATTGCACCTTGCAATGCGGAGAAATTACTGTTTGTGCATTTACAATATTCATTGATTTTTGCCATTGAAAAACGTCCAGAAATGATTGAAGCTACTGACTGAATGAAAGGAGCTGGCATCTCACTCTCTTTGAATCTTCTTTATCATGCTAAGAGGAGCAGGAAAAAGCAAAAAATTTCAGAATTGCACCTTGCAATGCGGAGAAATTACTGTTTGTGCATTTACAATATTCATTGATTTTTGCCATTGAAAAACGTCCAGAAATGATTGAAGCTACTGACTGAATGAAAGGAGCTGGCATCTCACTCTCTTTGAATCTTCTTTATCATGCTAAGAGGAGCAGGAAAAAGCAAAAAATTTCAGAATTGCACCTTGCAATGCGGAGAAATTACTGTTTGTGCATTTACAATATTCATTGATTTTTGCCATTGAAAAACATCATGTTATTCATATACCAGAAATGATTGAAGCTACTGACTGAATGAAAGGAGCTGGCATCTTACTCTCTTTGAATCTTCTTTGTCATGCTAAGAGGAGCAGGAAAAAGCAAAAAATTTCAGAATTGCACCTTGCAATGCGGAGAAATTACTGTTTGTGCATTTACAATATTCATTGATTTTTGCCATTGAAAAACGTCCAGAAATGATTGAAGCTACTGACTGAATGAAAGGAGCTGGCATCTCACTCTCTTTGAATCTTCTTTATCATGCTAAGAGGAGCAGGAAAAAGCAAAAAATTTCAGAATTGCACCTTGCAATGCGGAGAAATTACTGTTTGTGCATTTACAATATTCATTGATTTTTGCCATTGAAAAACGTCCAGAAATGATTGAAGCTACTGACTGAATGAAAGGAGCTGGCATCTCACTCTCTTTGAATCTTCTTTATCATGCTAAGAGGAGCAGGAAAAAGCAAAAAATTTCAGAATTGCAACTTGCAATGCGGAGAAATTACTGTTTGTGCATTTACAATATTCATTGATTTTTGCCATTGAAAAACATCATGTTATTCATATACCAGAAATGATTGAAGCTACTGACTGAATGAAAGGAGCTGGCATCTCACTCTCTTTGAATCTTCTTTATCATGCTAAGAGGAGCAGGAAAAAGCAAAAAATTTCAGAATTGCACCTTGCAATGCGGAGAAATTACTGTTTGTGCATTTACAATATTCATTGATTTTTGCCATTGAAAAACGTCCAGAAATGATTGAAGCTACTGACTGAATGAAAGGAGCTGGCATCTCACTCTCTTTGAATCTTCTTTATCATGCTAAGAGGAGCAGGAAAAAGCAAAAAATTTCAGAATTGCACCTTGCAATGCGGAGAAATTACTGTTTGTGCTTTTACAATATTCATTGATTTTTGCCATTGAAAAACATCATATTATTCATATACCAGAAATGTTTGAAGCTACTGACTGAATGAAAGGACCTGGCATCTCACTCTCTTTGAATCTTCTTTATCATGCTAAGAGGAGCAGGAAAAAGCAAAAAATTTCAGAATTGCACCTTGCAATGCGGAGAAATTACTGTTTGTGCATTTACAATATTCATTGATTTTTGCCATTGAAAAACGTCCAGAAATGATTGAAGCTACTGACTGAATGAAAGGAGCTGGCATCTCACTCTCTTTGAATCTTCTTTATCATGCTAAGAGGAGCAGGAAAAAGCAAAAAATTTCAGAATTGCACCTTGCAATGCGGAGAAATTACTGTTTGTGCATTTACAATATTCATTGATTTTTGCCATTGAAAAACGTCCAGAAATGATTGAAGCTACTGACTGAATGAAAGGAGCTGGCATCTCACTCTCTTTGAATCTTCTTTATCATGCTAAGAGGAGCAGGAAAAAGCAAAAAATTTCAGAATTGCACCTTGCAATGCGGAGAAATTACTGTTTGTGCATTTACAATATTCATTGATTTTTGCCATTGAAAAACATCATGTTATTCATATACCAGAAATGATTGAAGCTACTGACTGAATGAAAGGAGCTGGCATCTTACTCTCTTTGAATCTTCTTTGTCATGCTAAGAGGAGCAGGAAAAAGCAAAAAATTTCAGAATTGCACCTTGCAATGCGGAGAAATTACTGTTTGTGCATTTACAATATTCATTGATTTTTGCCATTGAAAAACGTCCAGAAATGATTGAAGCTACTGACTGAATGAAAGGAGCTGGCATCTCACTGTCTTTGAATCTTCTTTATCATGCTAAGAGGAGCAGGAAAAAGCAAAAAATTTCAGAATTGCACCTTGCAATGCGGAGAAATTACTGTTTGTCCATTTACAATATTCATTGATTTTTGCCATTGAAAAACGTCCAGAAATGATTGAAGCTACTGACTGAATGAAAGGAGCTGGCATCTCACTCTCTTTGAATCTTCTTTATCATGCTAAGAGGAGCAGGAAAAAGCAAAAAATTTCAGAATTGCACCTTGCAATGCGGAGAAATTACTGTTTGTGCATTTACAATATTCATTGATTTTTGCCATTGAAAAACATCATGTTATTCATATACCAGAAATGTTTGTAGCTACTGACTGAATGAAAGGAGCTGGCATCTCACTCTCTTTGAATCTTCTTTATCATGCTAAGAGGAGCAGGAAAAAGCAAAAAATTTCAGAATTGCACCTTGCAATGCGGAGAAATTACTGTTTGTGCATTTACAATATTCATTGATTTTTGCCATTGAAAAACGTCCAGAAATGATTGAAGCTACTGACTGAATGAAAGGAGCTGGCATCTCACTCTCTTTGAATCTTCTTTATCATGCTAAGAGGAGCAGGAAAAAGCAAAAAAATTCAGAATTGCACCTTGCAATGCGGAGAAATTACTGTTTGTGCATTTACAATATTCATTGATTTTTGCCATTGAAAAACGTCCAGAAATGATTGAAGCTACTGACTGAATGAAAGGAGCTGGCATCTCACTCTCTTTGAATCTTCTTTATCATGCTAAGAGGAGCAGGAAAAAGCAAAAAATTTCAGAATTGCACCTTGCAATGCGGAGAAATTACTCTTTGTGCATTTACAATATTCATTGATTTTTGCCATTGAAAAACATCATGTTATTCATATACCAGAAATGTTTGAAGCTACTGACTGAATGAAAGGAGCTGGCATCTCACTCTCTTTGAATCTTCTTTATCATGCTAAGAGGAGCAGGAAAAAGCAAAAAATTTCAGAATTGCACCTTGCAATGCGGAGAAATTACTGTTTGTGCATTTACAATATTCATTGATTTTTGCCATTGAAAAACATCATGTTATTCATATACCAGAAATGTTTGAAGCTACTGACTGAATGAAAGGAGCTGGCATCTCACTCTCTTTGAATCTTCTTTATCATGCTAAGAGGAGCAGGAAAAAGCAAAAAATTTCAGAATTGCACCTTGCAATGTGGAGAAATTACTGTTTGTGCATTTACAATATTCATTGATTTTTACCATTGAAAAACGTCCAGAAATGATTGAAGCTACTGACTGAATGAAAGTAGCTGGCATCTCACTCTCTTTGAATCTTCTTTATCATGCTAAGAGGAGCAGGAAAAAGCAAAAAATTTCAGACTTGCACCTTGCAATGCGGAGAAATTACTGTTTGTGCATTTACAATATTCATTGATTTTTGCCATTGAAAAACATCATGTTATTCATATACCAGAAATGTTTGAAGCTACTGACTGAATGAAAGGAGCTGGCATCTCACTCTCTTTGAATCTTCTTTATCATGCTAAGAGGAGCAGGAAAAAGCAAAAAATTTCAGAATTGCACCTTGCAATGCGGAGAAATTACTGTTTGTGCATTTACAATATTCATTGATTTTTGCCATTGAAAAACGTCCAGAAATGATTGAAGCTACTGACTGAATGAAAGGAGCTGGCATCTCACTCTCTTTGAATCTTCTTTATCATGCTAAGAGGAGCAGGAAAAAGCAAAAAATTTCAGAATTGCACCTTGCAATGCGGAGAAATTACTGTTTGTGCATTTACAATATTCATTGATTTTTGCCATTGAAAAACGTCCAGAAATGATTGAAGCTACTGACTGAATGAAAGGAGCTGGCATCTCACTCTCTTTGAATTTTCTTTATCATGCTAAGAGGAGCAGGAAAAATCAAAAAATTTCAGAATTGCACCTTGCAATGCGGAGAAATTACTGTTTGTGCATTTACAATATTCAATGATTTTTGCCATTGAAAAACATGTTATTCATATACCAGAAATGTTTGAAGCTACTGACTGAATGAAAGGAGCTGGCACCTCACTCTCTTTGAATCTTCTTTATCATGCTAAGAGGAGCGGGAAAAAGCAAAAAATTTCAGAATTGCACCTTGCAATGCGGAGAAATTACTGTTTGTGCATTTACAATATTCATTGATTTTTGCCATTGAAAAACATCCAGAAATGATTGAAGGTACTGACTGAATGAAAGGAGCTGGCATCTCACTCTCTTTGAATCTTCTTTATCATGCTAAGAGGAGCAGGAAAAAGCAAAAAATTTCAGACTTGCACCTTGCAATGCGGAGAAATTACTGTTTGTGCATTTACAATATTCATTGATTTTTGCCATTGAAAAACATCATGTTATTCATATACCAGAAATGTTTGAAGCTACTGACTGAATGAAAGGAGCTGGCATCTCACTCTCTTTGAATCTTCTTTATCATGCTAAGAGGAGCAGGAAAAAGCAAAAAATTTCAGAATTGCACCTTGCAATGCGGAGAAATTACTGTTTGTGCATTTACAATATTCATGGATTTTTGCCATTGAAAAACGTCCAGAAATGATTGAAGCTACTGACTGAATGAAAGGAGCTGGCATCTCACTCTCTTTGAATCTTGTTTATCATGCTAAGAGGAGCAGGAAAAAGCAAAAAATTTCAGAATTGCACTTTGCAATGCGGAGAAATTACTGTTTGTGCATTTACAATATTCATTGATTTTTGCCATTGAAAAACGTCCAGAAATGATTGAAGCTACTGACTGAATGAAAGGAGCTGGCATCTCACTCTCTTTGAATCTTCTTTATCATGCTAAGAGGAGCAGGAAAAAGCAAAAAAATTCAGAATTGCACCTTGCAATGCGGAGAAATTACTGTTTGTGCATTTACAATATTCATTGATTTTTGCCATTGAAAAACATCATGTTATTCATATACCAGAAATGATTGAAGCTACTGACTGAATGAAAGGAGCTGGCATCTCACTCTCTTTGAATCTTCTTTATCATGCTAAGAGGAGCAGGAAAAAGCAAAAAATTTCAGAATTGCACCTTGCAATGCGGAGAAATTACTGTTTGTGCATTTACAATATTCATTGATTTTTGCCATTGAAAAACGACCAGAAATGATTGAAGCTACTGACTGAATGAAAGGAACTGGCATCTCACTCTCTTTGAATCTTCTTTATCATGCTAAGAGGAGCAGGAAAAAGCAAAAAATTTCAGAATTGCACCTTGCAATGCGGAGAAATTACTGTTTGTGCATTTACAAAATTCATTGATTTTTGCCATTGAAAAACATCATGTTATTCATATACCAGAAATGTTTGAAGCTACTGACTGAATGAAAGGAGCTGACATCTCACTCTCTTTGAATCTTCTTTATCATGCTAAGAGGAGCAGGAAAAAGCAAAAAATTTCAGAATTGCACCTTGCAATGCGGAGAAATTACTGTTTGTGCATTTACAATATTCATTGATTTTTGCCATTGAAAAACGTCCAGAAATGATTGAAGCTACTGACTGAATGAAAGGAGCTGGCATCTCACTCTCTTTGAATCTTCTTTATCATGCTAAGAGGAGCAGGAAAAAGCAAAAAATTTCAGACTTGCACCTTGCAATGCGGAGAAATTACTGTTTGTGCATTTACAATATTCATTGATTTTTGCCATTGAAAAACATCATGTTATTCATATACCAGAAATGTTTGAAGCTACTGACTGAATGAAAGGAGCTGGCATCTCACTCTCTTTGAATCTTCTTTATCATGCTAAGAGGAGCAGGAAAAAGCAAAAAATTTCAGAATTGCACCTTGCAATGCGGAGAAATTACTGTTTGTGCATTTACAATATTCATTGATTTTTGCCATTGAAAAACGTCCAGAAATGATTGAAGCTACTGACTGAATGAAAGGAGCTGGCATCTCACTCTCTTTGAATCTTGTTTATCATGCTAAGAGGAGCAGGAAAAAGCAAAAAATTTCAGAATTGCACCTTGCAATGCGGAGAAATTACTGTTTGTGCATTTACAATATTCATTGATTTTTGCCATTGAAAAACGTCCAGAAATGATTGAAGCTACTGACTGAATGAAAGGAGCTGGCATCTCACTCTCTTTGAATCTTCTTTATCATGCTAAGAGGAGCAGGAAAAAGCAAAAAATTTCAGAATTGCACCTTGCAATGCGGAGAAATTACTGTTTGTGCATTTACAATATTCATTGATTTTTGCCATTGAAAAACATCATGTTATTCATATACCAGAAATGATTGAAGCTACTGACTGAATGAAAGGAGCTGGCATCTCACTCTCTTTGAATCTTCTTTATCATGCTAAGAGGAGCAGGAAAAAGCAAAAAATTTCAGAATTGCACCTTGCAATGCGGAGAAATTACTGTTTGTGCATTTACAATATTCATTGATTTTTGCCATTGAAAAACATCATGTTATTCATATACCAGAAATGATTGAAGCTACTGACTGAATGAAAGGAGCTGGCATCTCACTCTCTTTGAATCTTCTTTATCATGCTAAGAGGAGCAGGAAAAAGCAAAAAATTTCAGAATTGCACCTTGCAATGCGGAGAAATTACTGTTTGTGCATTTACAATATTCATTGATTTTTGCCATTGAAAAACGTCCAGAAATGATTGAAGCTACTGACTGAATGAAAGGAACTGGCATCTCACTCTCTTTGAATCTTCTTTATCATGCTAAGAGGAGCAGGAAAAAGCAAAAAATTTCAGAATTTCACCTTGCAATGCGGAGAAATTACTGTTTGTGCATTTACAAAATTCATTGATTTTTGCCATTGAAAAACATCATGTTATTCATATACCAGAAATGTTTGAAGCTACTGACTGAATGAAAGGAGCTGACATCTCACTCTCTTTGAATCTTCTTTATCATGCTAAGAGGAGCAGGAAAAAGCAAAAAATTTCAGAATTGCACCTTGCAATGCGGAGAAATTACTGTTTGTGCATTTACAATATTCATTGATTTTTGCCATTGAAAAACGTCCAGAAATGATTGAAGCTACTGACTGAATGAAAGGAGCTGACATCTCACTCTCTTTGAATCTTCTTTATCATGCTAAGAGGAGCAGGAAAAAGCAAAAAATTTCAGAATTGCACCTTGCAATGCGGAGAAATTACTGTTTGTGCATTTACAATATTCATTGATTTTTGCCATTGAAAAACGTCCAGAAATGATTGAAGCTACTGACTGAATGAAAGGAGCTGGCATCTCACTCTCTTTGAATCTTCTTTATCATGCTAAGAGGAGCAGGAAAAAGCAAAAAATTTCAGAATTGCACCTTGCAATGTGGAGAAATTACTGTTTGTGCATTTACAATATTCATTGATTTTTACCATTGAAAAACGTCCAGAAATGATTGAAGCTACTGACTGAATGAAAGTAGCTGGCATCTCACTCTCTTTGAATCTTCTTTATCATGCTAAGAGGAGCAGGAAAAAGCAAAAAATTTCAGACTTGCACCTTGCAATGCGGAGAAATTACTGTTTGTGCATTTACAATATTCATTGATTTTTGCCATTGAAAAACATCATGTTATTCATATACCAGAAATGTTTGAAGCTACTGACTGAATGAAAGGAGCTGGCATCTCACTCTCTTTGAATCTCCTTTATCATGCTAAGAGAAGCAGGAAAAAGCAAAAAATTTCAGAATTGCACCTTGCAATGCGGAGAAATTACTGTTTGTGCATTTACAATATTCATTGATTTTTGCCATTGAAAAACGTCCAGAAATGATTGAAGCTACTGACTGAATGAAAGGAGCTGGCATCTCACTCTCTTTGAATCTTCTTTATCATGCTAAGAGGAGCAGGAAAAAGCAAAAAATTTCAGAATTGCACCTTGCAATGCGGAGAAATTACTGTTTGTGCATTTACAATATTCATTGATTTTTGCCATTGAAAAACGTCCAGAAATGATTGAAGCTACTGACTGAATGAAAGGAGCAGGCATCTCACTCTCTTTGAATCTTCTTTATCATGCTAAGAGGAGCAGGAAAAAGCAAAAAATTTCAGAATTGCACCTTGCAATGCGGAGAAATAACTGTTTGTGCATTTACAATATTCATGGATTTTTGCCATTGAAAAATGTCCAGAAATGATTGAAGCTACTGACTGAATGAAAGGAGCTGGCATCTCACTCTCTTTGAATCTTCTTTATCATGCTAAGAGGAGCAGGAAAAAGCAAAAAATTTCAGAATTGCACCTTGCAATGCGGAGAAATTACTCTTTGTGCATTTACAATATTCATTGATTTTTGCCATTGAAAAACATCATGTTATTCATATACCAGAAATGTTTGAAGCTACTGACTGAATGAAAGGAGCTGGCATCTCACTCTCTTTGAATCTTCTTTATCATGCTAAGAGGAGCAGGAAAAAGCAAAAAATTTCAGAATTGCACCTTGCAATGCGGAGAAATTACTGTTTGTGCATTTACAATATTCATTGATTTTTGCCATTGAAAAACATCATGTTATTCATATACCAGAAATGTTTGAAGCTACTGACTGAATGAAAGGAGCTGGCATCTCACTCTCTTTGAATCTTCTTTATCATGCTAAGAGGAGCAGGAAAAAGCAAAAAATTTCAGAATTGCACCTTGCAATGTGGAGAAATTACTGTTTGTGCATTTACAATATTCATTGATTTTTACCATTGAAAAACGTCCAGAAATGATTGAAGCTACTGACTGAATGAAAGTAGCTGGCATCTCACTCTCTTTGAATCTTCTTTATCATGCTAAGAGGAGCAGGAAAAAGCAAAAAATTTCAGACTTGCACCTTGCAATGCGGAGAAATTACTGTTTGTGCATTTACAATATTCATTGATTTTTGCCATTGAAAAACATCATGTTATTCATATACCAGAAATGTTTGAAGCTACTGACTGAATGAAAGGAGCTGGCATCTCACTCTCTTTGAATCTTCTTTATCATGCTAAGAGGAGCAGGAAAAAGCAAAAAATTTCAGAATTGCACCTTGCAATGCGGAGAAATTACTGTTTGTGCATTTACAATATTCATTGATTTTTGCCATTGAAAAACGTCCAGAAATGATTGAAGCTACTGACTGAATGAAAGGAGCTGGCATCTCACTCTCTTTGAATCTTCTTTATCATGCTAAGAGGAGCAGGAAAAAGCAAAAAATTTCAGAATTGCACCTTGCAATGCGGAGAAATTACTGTTTGTGCATTTACAATATTCATTGATTTTTGCCATTGAAAAACGTCCAGAAATGATTGAAGCTACTGACTGAATGAAAGGAGCTGGCATCTCACTCTCTTTGAATTTTCTTTATCATGCTAAGAGGAGCAGGAAAAATCAAAAAATTTCAGAATTGCACCTTGCAATGCGGAGAAATTACTGTTTGTGCATTTACAATATTCAATGATTTTTGCCATTGAAAAACATGTTATTCATATACCAGAAATGTTTGAAGCTACTGACTGAATGAAAGGAGCTGGCACCTCACTCTCTTTGAATCTTCTTTATCATGCTAAGAGGAGCGGGAAAAAGCAAAAAATTTCAGAATTGCACCTTGCAATGCGGAGAAATTACTGTTTGTGCATTTACAATATTCATTGATTTTTGCCATTGAAAAACATCCAGAAATGATTGAAGGTACTGACTGAATGAAAGGAGCTGGCATCTCACTCTCTTTGAATCTTCTTTATCATGCTAAGAGGAGCAGGAAAAAGCAAAAAATTTCAGACTTGCACCTTGCAATGCGGAGAAATTACTGTTTGTGCATTTACAATATTCATTGATTTTTGCCATTGAAAAACATCATGTTATTCATATACCAGAAATGTTTGAAGCTACTGACTGAATGAAAGGAGCTGGCATCTCACTCTCTTTGAATCTTCTTTATCATGCTAAGAGGAGCAGGAAAAAGCAAAAAATTTCAGAATTGCACCTTGCAATGCGGAGAAATTACTGTTTGTGCATTTACAATATTCATGGATTTTTGCCATTGAAAAACGTCCAGAAATGATTGAAGCTACTGACTGAATGAAAGGAGCTGGCATCTCACTCTCTTTGAATCTTGTTTATCATGCTAAGAGGAGCAGGAAAAAGCAAAAAATTTCAGAATTGCACTTTGCAATGCGGAGAAATTACTGTTTGTGCATTTACAATATTCATTGATTTTTGCCATTGAAAAACGTCCAGAAATGATTGAAGCTACTGACTGAATGAAAGGAGCTGGCATCTCACTCTCTTTGAATCTTCTTTATCATGCTAAGAGGAGCAGGAAAAAGCAAAAAAATTCAGAATTGCACCTTGCAATGCGGAGAAATTACTGTTTGTGCATTTACAATATTCATTGATTTTTGCCATTGAAAAACATCATGTTATTCATATACCAGAAATGATTGAAGCTACTGACTGAATGAAAGGAGCTGGCATCTCACTCTCTTTGAATCTTCTTTATCATGCTAAGAGGAGCAGGAAAAAGCAAAAAATTTCAGAATTGCACCTTGCAATGCGGAGAAATTACTGTTTGTGCATTTACAATATTCATTGATTTTTGCCATTGAAAAACGACCAGAAATGATTGAAGCTACTGACTGAATGAAAGGAACTGGCATCTCACTCTCTTTGAATCTTCTTTATCATGCTAAGAGGAGCAGGAAAAAGCAAAAAATTTCAGAATTGCACCTTGCAATGCGGAGAAATTACTGTTTGTGCATTTACAAAATTCATTGATTTTTGCCATTGAAAAACATCATGTTATTCATATACCAGAAATGTTTGAAGCTACTGACTGAATGAAAGGAGCTGACATCTCACTCTCTTTGAATCTTCTTTATCATGCTAAGAGGAGCAGGAAAAAGCAAAAAATTTCAGAATTGCACCTTGCAATGCGGAGAAATTACTGTTTGTGCATTTACAATATTCATTGATTTTTGCCATTGAAAAACGTCCAGAAATGATTGAAGCTACTGACTGAATGAAAGGAGCTGGCATCTCACTCTCTTTGAATCTTCTTTATCATGCTAAGAGGAGCAGGAAAAAGCAAAAAATTTCAGACTTGCACCTTGCAATGCGGAGAAATTACTGTTTGTGCATTTACAATATTCATTGATTTTTGCCATTGAAAAACATCATGTTATTCATATACCAGAAATGTTTGAAGCTACTGACTGAATGAAAGGAGCTGGCATCTCACTCTCTTTGAATCTTCTTTATCATGCTAAGAGGAGCAGGAAAAAGCAAAAAATTTCAGAATTGCACCTTGCAATGCGGAGAAATTACTGTTTGTGCATTTACAATATTCATTGATTTTTGCCATTGAAAAACGTCCAGAAATGATTGAAGCTACTGACTGAATGAAAGGAGCTGGCATCTCACTCTCTTTGAATCTTGTTTATCATGCTAAGAGGAGCAGGAAAAAGCAAAAAATTTCAGAATTGCACCTTGCAATGCGGAGAAATTACTGTTTGTGCATTTACAATATTCATTGATTTTTGCCATTGAAAAACGTCCAGAAATGATTGAAGCTACTGACTGAATGAAAGGAGCTGGCATCTCACTCTCTTTGAATCTTCTTTATCATGCTAAGAGGAGCAGGAAAAAGCAAAAAATTTCAGAATTGCACCTTGCAATGCGGAGAAATTACTGTTTGTGCATTTACAATATTCATTGATTTTTGCCATTGAAAAACATCATGTTATTCATATACCAGAAATGATTGAAGCTACTGACTGAATGAAAGGAGCTGGCATCTCACTCTCTTTGAATCTTCTTTATCATGCTAAGAGGAGCAGGAAAAAGCAAAAAATTTCAGAATTGCACCTTGCAATGCGGAGAAATTACTGTTTGTGCATTTACAATATTCATTGATTTTTGCCATTGAAAAACATCATGTTATTCATATACCAGAAATGATTGAAGCTACTGACTGAATGAAAGGAGCTGGCATCTCACTCTCTTTGAATCTTCTTTATCATGCTAAGAGGAGCAGGAAAAAGCAAAAAATTTCAGAATTGCACCTTGCAATGCGGAGAAATTACTGTTTGTGCATTTACAATATTCATTGATTTTTGCCATTGAAAAACGTCCAGAAATGATTGAAGCTACTGACTGAATGAAAGGAACTGGCATCTCACTCTCTTTGAATCTTCTTTATCATGCTAAGAGGAGCAGGAAAAAGCAAAAAATTTCAGAATTGCACCTTGCAATGCGGAGAAATTACTGTTTGTGCATTTACAAAATTCATTGATTTTTGCCATTGAAAAACATCATGTTATTCATATACCAGAAATGTTTGAAGCTACTGACTGAATGAAAGGAGCTGACATCTCACTCTCTTTGAATCTTCTTTATCATGCTAAGAGGAGCAGGAAAAAGCAAAAAATTTCAGAATTGCACCTTGCAATGCGGAGAAATTACTGTTTGTGCATTTACAATATTCATTGATTTTTGCCATTGAAAAACGTCCAGAAATGATTGAAGCTACTGACTGAATGAAAGGAGCTGACATCTCACTCTCTTTGAATCTTCTTTATCATGCTAAGAGGAGCAGGAAAAAGCAAAAAATTTCAGAATTGCACCTTGCAATGCGGAGAAATTACTGTTTGTGCATTTACAATATTCATTGATTTTTGCCATTGAAAAACGTCCAGAAATGATTGAAGCTACTGACTGAATGAAAGGAGCTGGCATCTCACTCTCTTTGAATCTTCTTTATCATGCTAAGAGGAGCAGGAAAAAGCAAAAAATTTCAGAATTGCACCTTGCAATGTGGAGAAATTACTGTTTGTGCATTTACAATATTCATTGATTTTTACCATTGAAAAACGTCCAGAAATGATTGAAGCTACTGACTGAATGAAAGTAGCTGGCATCTCACTCTCTTTGAATCTTCTTTATCATGCTAAGAGGAGCAGGAAAAAGCAAAAAATTTCAGACTTGCACCTTGCAATGCGGAGAAATTACTGTTTGTGCATTTACAATATTCATTGATTTTTGCCATTGAAAAACATCATGTTATTCATATACCAGAAATGTTTGAAGCTACTGACTGAATGAAAGGAGCTGGCATCTCACTCTCTTTGAATCTTCTTTATCATGCTAAGAGAAGCAGGAAAAAGCAAAAAATTTCAGAATTGCACCTTGCAATGCGGAGAAATTACTGTTTGTGCATTTACAATATTCATTGATTTTTGCCATTGAAAAACGTCCAGAAATGATTGAAGCTACTGACTGAATGAAAGGAGCTGGCATCTCACTCTCTTTGAATCTTCTTTATCATGCTAAGAGGAGCAGGAAAAAGCAAAAAATTTCAGAATTGCACCTTGCAATGCGGAGAAATTACTGTTTGTGCATTTACAATATTCATTGATTTTTGCCATTGAAAAACGTCCAGAAATGATTGAAGCTACTGACTGAATGAAAGGAGCAGGCATCTCACTCTCTTTGAATCTTCTTTATCATGCTAAGAGGAGCAGGAAAAAGCAAAAAATTTCAGAATTGCACCTTGCAATGCGGAGAAATTACTGTTTGTGCATTTACAATATTCATGGATTTTTGCCATTGAAAAATGTCCAGAAATGATTGAAGCTACTGACTGAATGAAAGGAGCTGGCATCTCACTCTCTTTGAATCTTCTTTATCATGCTAAGAGGAGCAGGAAAAAGCAAAAAATTTCAGACTTGCACCTTGCAATGCGGAGAAATTACTGTTTGTGCATTTACAATATTCATTGATTTTTGCCATTGAAAAACATCATGTTATTCATATACCAGAAATGTTTGAAGCTACTGACTGAATGAAAGGAGCTTGCATCTCACTCTCTTTGAATCTTCTTTATCATGCTAAGAGGAGCAGGAAAAAGCAAAAAATTTCAGAATTGCACCTTGCAATGCGGAGAAATTACTGTTTGTGCATTTACAATATTCATTGATTTTTGCCATTGAAAAACGTCCAGAAATGATTGAAGCTACTGACTGAATGAAAGGAGCTGGCATCTCACTCTCTTTGAATCTTCTTTATCATGCTAAGAGGAGCAGGAAAAAGCAAAAAATTTCAGAATTGCACCTTGCAATGCGGAGAAATTACTGTTTGTGAATTTACAATATTCATTGATTTTTGCCATTGAAAAATGTCCAGAAATGATTGAAGCTACTGACTGAATGAAAGGAGCTGGCATCTCACTCTCTTTGAATCTTCTTTATCATGCTAAGAGGAGCAGGAAAAATCAAAAAATTTCAGAATTGCACCTTGCAATGCGGAGAAATTACTGTTTGTGCATTTACAATATTCAATGATTTTTGCCATTGAAAAACATGTTATTCATATACCAGAAATGTTTGAAGCTACTGACTGAATGAAAGGAGCTGGCACCTCACTCTCTTTGAATCTTCTTTATCATGCTAAGAGGAGCGGGAAAAAGCAAAAAATTTCAGAATTGCACCTTGCAATGCGGAGAAATTACTGTTTGTGCATTTACAATATTCATTGATTTTTGCCATTGAAAAACATCCAGAAATGATTGAAGCTACTGACTGAATGAAAGGAGCTGGCATCTCACTCTCTTTGAATCTTCTTTATCATGCTAAGAGGAGCAGGAAAAAGCAAAAAATTTCAGAATTGCACCTTGCAATGCGGAGAAATTACTGTTTGTGCATTTACAATATTCATTGATTTTTGCCATTGAAAAACGTCCAGAAATGATTGAAGCTACTGACTGATTGAAAGGAGCTGGCATCTCACTCTCTTTGAATCTTCTTTATCATGCTAAGAGGAGCAGGAAAAAGCCAAAAATTTCAGAATTGCACCTTGCAATGCGGAGAAATTACAGTTTGTGCATTTACAATATTCATTGATTTTTGCCATTGAAAAACATCCAGAAATGATTGAAGCTACTGACTGAATGAAAGGAGCTGGCATCTCACTCTCTTTGAATATTCTTTATCATGCTAAGAGGAGCAGGAAAAAGCAAAAAATTTCAGAATTGCACCTTGCAATGCGGAGAAATTACTGTTTGTGCATTTACAATATTCATTGATTTTTGCCATTGAAAAACATCATGTTATTCATATACCAGAAATGTTTGAAGCTACTGACTGAATGAAAGGAGCTGGCATCTCACTCTCTTTGAATCTTCTTTATCATGCTAAGAGGAGCAGGAAAAAGCAAAAAATTTCAGAATTGCACCTTGCAATGCGGAGAAATTACTGTTTGTGCATTTACAATATTCATTGATTTTTGCCATTGAAAAACATCATGTTATTCATATACCAGAAATGTTTGAAGCTACTGACTGAATGAAAGGAGCTGGCATCTCACTCTCTTTGAATCTTCTTTATCATGCTAAGAGGAGCAGGAAAAAGCAAAAAATTTCAGAATTGCACCTTGCAATGTGGAGAAATTACTGTTTGTGCATTTACAATATTCATTGATTTTTACCATTGAAAAACGTCCAGAAATGATTGAAGCTACTGACTGAATGAAAGTAGCTGGCATCTCACTCTCTTTGAATCTTCTTTATCATGCTAAGAGGAGCAGGAAAAAGCAAAAAATTTCAGACTTGCACCTTGCAATGCGGAGAAATTACTGTTTGTGCATTTACAATATTCATTGATTTTTGCCATTGAAAAACATCATGTTATTCATATACCAGAAATGTTTGAAGCTACTGACTGAATGAAAGGAGCTGGCATCTCACTCTCTTTGAATCTTCTTTATCATGCTAAGAGGAGCAGGAAAAAGCAAAAAATTTCAGAATTGCACCTTGCAATGCGGAGAAATTACTGTTTGTGCATTTACAATATTCATTGATTTTTGCCATTGAAAAACGTCCAGAAATGATTGAAGCTACTGACTGAATGAAAGGAGCTGGCATCTCACTCTCTTTGAATCTTGTTTATCATGCTAAGAGGAGCAGGAAAAAGCAAAAAATTTCAGAATTGCACCTTGCAATGCGGAGAAATTACTGTTTGTGCATTTACAATATTCATTGATTTTTGCCATTGAAAAACGTCCAGAAATGATTGAAGCTACTGACTGAATGAAAGGAGCTGGCATCTCACTCTCTTTGAATCTTCTTTATCATGCTAAGAGGAGCAGGAAAAAGCAAAAAATTTCAGAATTGCACCTTGCAATGCGGAGAAATTACTGTTTGTGCATTTACAATATTCATTGATTTTTGCCATTGAAAAACATCATGTTATTCATATACCAGAAATGATTGAAGCTACTGACTGAATGAAAGGAGCTGGCATCTCACTCTCTTTGAATCTTCTTTATCATGCTAAGAGGAGCAGGAAAAAGCAAAAAATTTCAGAATTGCACCTTGCAATGCGGAGAAATTACTGTTTGTGCATTTACAATATTCATTGATTTTTGCCATTGAAAAACGTCCAGAAATGATTGAAGCTACTGACTGAATGAAAGGAACTGGCATCTCACTCTCTTTGAATCTTCTTTATCATGCTAAGAGGAGCAGGAAAAAGCAAAAAATTTCAGAATTGCACCTTGCAATGCGGAGAAATTACTGTTTGTGCATTTACAAAATTCATTGATATTTGCCATTGAAAAACATCATGTTATTCATATACCAGAAATGTTTGAAGCTACTGACTGAATGAAAGGAGCTGACATCTCACTCTCTTTGAATCTTCTTTATCATGCTAAGAGGAGCAGGAAAAAGCAAAAAATTTCAGAATTGCACCTTGCAATGCGGAGAAATTACTGTTTGTGCATTTACAATATTCATTGATTTTTGCCATTGAAAAACGTCCAGAAATGATTGAAGCTACTGACTGAATGAAAGGAGCTGGCATCTCACTCTCTTTGAATCTTCTTTATCATGCTAAGAGGAGCAGGAAAAAGCAAAAAATTTCAGAATTGCACCTTGCAATGCGGAGAAATTACTGTTTGTGCATTTACAATATTCATTGATTTTTGCCATTGAAAAACATCATGTTATTCATATACCAGAAATGTTTGTAGCTACTGACTGAATGAAAGGAGCTGGCATCTCACTCTCTTTGAATCTTCTTTATCATGCTAAGAGGAGCAGGAAAAAGCAAAAAATTTCAGAATTGCACCTTGCAATGCGGAGAAATTACTGTTTGTGCATTTACAATATTCATTGATTTTTGCCATTGAAAAACGTCCAGAAATGATTGAAGCTACTGACTGAATGAAAGGAGCTGGCATCTCACTCTCTTTGAATCTTCTTTATCATGCTAAGAGGAGCAGGAAAAAGCAAAAAATTTCAGAATTGCACCTTGCAATGCGGAGAAATTACTGTTTGTGCATTTACAATATTCATTGATTTTTGCCATTGAAAAACGTCCAGAAATGATTGAAGCTACTGACTGAATGAAAGGAGCTGGCATCTCACTCTCTTTGAATCTTCTTTATCATGCTAAGAGGAGCAGGAAAAAGCAAAAAATTTCAGAATTGCACCTTCCAATGCGGAGAAATTACTCTTTGTGCATTTACAATATTCATTGATTTTTGCCATTGAAAAACATCATGTTATTCATATACCAGAAATGTTTGAAGCTACTGACTGAATGAAAGGAGCTGGCATCTCACTCTCTTTGAATCTTCTTTATCATGCTAAGAGGAGCAGGAAAAAGCAAAAAATTTCAGAATTGCACCTTGCAATGCGGAGAAATTACTGTTTGTGCACTTACAATATTCATTGATTTTTGCCATTGAAAAACATCATGTTATTCATATACCAGAAATGTTTGAAGCTACTGACTGAATGAAAGGAGCTGGCATCTCACTCTCTTTGAATCTTCTTTATCATGCTAAGAGGAGCAGGAAAAAGCAAAAAATTTCAGAATTGCACCTTGCAATGTGGAGAAATTACTGTTTGTGCATTTACAATATTCATTGATTTTTACCATTGAAAAACGTCCAGAAATGATTGAAGCTACTGACTGAATGAAAGTAGCTGGCATCTCACTCTCTTTGAATCTTCTTTATCATGCTAAGAGGAGCAGGAAAAAGCAAAAAATTTCAGACTTGCACCTTGCAATGCGGAGAAATTACTGTTTGTGCATTTACAATATTCATTGATTTTTGCCATTGAAAAACATCATGTTATTCATATACCAGAAATGTTTGAAGCTACTGACTGAATGAAAGGAGCTGGCATCTCACTCTCTTTGAATCTTCTTTATCATGCTAAGAGGAGCAGGAAAAAGCAAAAAATTTCAGAATTGCACCTTGCAATGCGGAGAAATTACTGTTTGTGCATTTACAATATTCATTGATTTTTGCCATTGAAAAACGTCCAGAAATGATTGAAGCTACTGACTGAATGAAAGGAGCTGGCATCTCACTCTCTTTGAATCTTCTTTATCATGCTAAGAGGAGCAGGAAAAAGCAAAAAATTTCAGAATTGCACCTTGCAATGCGGAGAAATTACTGTTTGTGCATTTACAATATTCATTGATTTTTGCCATTGAAAAACATCATGTTATTCATATACCAGAAATGTTTGTAGCTACTGACTGAATGAAAGGAGCTGGCATCTCACTCTCTTTGAATCTTCTTTATCATGCTAAGAGGAGCAGGAAAAAGCAAAAAATTTCAGAATTGCACCTTGCAATGCGGAGAAATTACTGTTTGTGCATTTACAATATTCATTGATTTTTGCCATTGAAAAACGTCCAGAAATGATTGAAGCTACTGACTGAAAGAAAGGAGCTGGCATCTCACTCTCTTTGAATCTTCTTTATCATGCTAAGAGGAGCAGGAAAAAGCAAAAAATTTCAGAATTGCACCTTGCAATGCGGAGAAATTACTGTTTGTGCATTTACAATATTCATTGATTTTTGCCATTGAAAAACGTCCAGAAATGATTGAAGCTACTGACTGAATGAAAGGAGCTGGCATCTCACTCTCTTTGAATCTTCTTTATCATGCTAAGAGGAGCAGGAAAAAGCAAAAAATTTCAGAATTGCACCTTGCAATGCGGAGAAATTACTCTTTGTGCATTTACAATATTCATTGATTTTTGCCATTGAAAAACATCATGTTATTCATATACCAGAAATGTTTGAAGCTACTGACTGAATGAAAGGAGCTGGCATCTCACTCTCTTTGAATCTTCTTTATCATGCTAAGAGGAGCAGGAAAAAGCAAAAAATTTCAGAATTGCACCTTGCAATGCGGAGAAATTACTGTTTGTGCATTTACAATATTCATTGATTTTTGCCATTGAAAAACATCATGTTATTCATATACCAGAAATGTTTGAAGCTACTGACTGAATGAAAGGAGCTGGCATCTCACTCTCTTTGAATCTTCTTTATCATGCTAAGAGGAGCAGGAAAAAGCAAAAAATTTCAGAATTGCACCTTGCAATGTGGAGAAATTACTGTTTGTGCATTTACAATATTCATTGATTTTTACCATTGAAAAACGTCCAGAAATGATTGAAGCTACTGACTGAATGAAAGTAGCTGGCATCTCACTCTCTTTGAATCTTCTTTATCATGCTAAGAGGAGCAGGAAAAAGCAAAAAATTTCAGACTTGCACCTTGCAATGCGGAGAAATTACTGTTTGTGCATTTACAATATTCATTGATTTTTGCCATTGAAAAACATCATGTTATTCATATACCAGAAATGTTTGAAGCTACTGACTGAATGAAAGGAGCTGGCATCTCACTCTCTTTGAATCTTCTTTATCATGCTAAGAGGAGCAGGAAAAAGCAAAAAATTTCAGAATTGCACCTTGCAATGCGGAGAAATTACTGTTTGTGCATTTACAATATTCATTGATTTTTGCCATTGAAAAACGTCCAGAAATGATTGAAGCTACTGACTGAATGAAAGGAGCTGGCATCTCACTCTCTTTGAATCTTCTTTATCATGCTAAGAGGAGCAGGAAAAAGCAAAAAATTTCAGAATTGCACCTTGCAATGCGGAGAAATTACTGTTTGTGCATTTACAATATTCATTGATTTTTGCCATTGAAAAACGTCCAGATATGATTGAAGCTACTGACTGAATGAAAGGAGCTGGCATCTCACTCTCTTTGAATCTTCTTTATCATGCTAAGAGGAGCAGGAAAAATCAAAAAATTTCAGAATTGCACCTTGCAATGCGGAGAAATTACTGTTTGTGCATTTACAATATTCAATGATTTTTGCCATTGAAAAACATGTTATTCATATACCAGAAATGTTTGAAGCTACTGACTGAATGAAAGGAGCTGGCACCTCACTCTCTTTGAATCTTCTTTATCATGCTAAGAGGAGCGGGAAAAAGCAAAAAATTTCAGAATTGCACCTTGCAATGCGGAGAAATTACTGTTTGTGCATTTACAATATTCATTGATTTTTGCCATTGAAAAACATCCAGAAATGATTGAAGCTACTGACTGAATGAAAGGAGCTGGCATCTCACTCTCTTTGAATCTTCTTTATCATGCTAAGAGGAGCAGGAAAAAGCAAAAAATTTCAGAATTGCACCTTGCAATGCGGAGAAATTACTGTTTGTGCATTTACAATATTCATTGATTTTTGCCATTGAAAAACGTCCAGAAATGATTGAAGCTACTGACTGAATGAAAGGAGCTGGCATCTCACTCTCTTTGAATCTTCTTTATCATGCTAAGAGGAGCAGGAAAAAGCCAAAAATTTCAGAATTGCACCTTGCAATGCGGAGAAATTACAGTTTGTGCATTTACAATATTCATTGATTTTTGCCATTGAAAAACATCCAGAAATGATTGAAGCTACTGACTGAATGAAAGGAGCTGGCATCTCACTCTCTTTGAATATTCTTTATCATGCTAAGAGGAGCAGGAAAAAGCAAAAAATTTCAGAATTGCACCTTGCAATGCGGAGAAATTACTGTTTGTGCATTTACAATATTCATTGATTTTTGCCATTGAAAAACATCATGTTATTCATATACCAGAAATGTTTGAAGCTACTGACTGAATGAAAGGAGCTGGCATCTCACTCTCTTTGAATCTTCTTTATCATGCTAAGAGGAGCAGGAAAAAGCAAAAAATTTCAGAATTGCACCTTGCAATGCGGAGAAATTACTGTTTGTGCATTTACAATATTCATTGATTTTTGCCATTGAAAAACATCATGTTATTCATATACCAGAAATGTTTGAAGCTACTGACTGAATGAAAGGAGCTGGCATCTCACTCTCTTTGAATCTTCTTTATCATGCTAAGAGGAGCAGGAAAAAGCAAAAAATTTCAGAATTGCACCTTGCAATGTGGAGAAATTACTGTTTGTGCATTTACAATATTCATTGATTTTTACCATTGAAAAACGTCCAGAAATGATTGAAGCTACTGACTGAATGAAAGTAGCTGGCATCTCACTCTCTTTGAATCTTCTTTATCATGCTAAGAGGAGCAGGAAAAAGCAAAAAATTTCAGAATTGCACCTTGCAATGCAGAGAAATTACTGTTTGTGCATTTACAATATTCATTGATTTTTGCCATTGAAAAACATCATGTTATTCATATACCAGAAATGTTTGAAGCTACTGACTGAATGAAAGGAGCTGGCATCTCACTCTCTTTGAATCTTCTTTATCATGCTAAGAGGAGCAGGAAAAAGCAAAAAATTTCAGAATTGCACCTTGCAATGTGGAGAAATTACTGTTTGTGCATTTACAATATTCATTGATTTTTACCATTGAAAAACGTCCAGAAATGATTGAAGCTACTGACTGAATGAAAGGAGCTGGCATCTCACTCTCTTTGAATCTTCTTTATCATGCTAAGAGGAGCAGGAAAAAGCAAAAAATTTCAGAATTGCACCTTGCAATGCGGAGAAATTACTGTTTGTGCATTTACAATATTCATTGATTTTTGCCATTGAAAAACATCATGTTATTCATATACCAGAAATGTTTGTAGCTACTGACTGAATGAAAGGAGCTGGCATCTCACTCTCTTTGAATCTTCTTTATCATGCTAAGAGGAGCAGGAAAAAGCAAAAAATTTCAGAATTGCACCTTGCAATGCGGAGAAATTACTGTTTGTGCATTTACAATATTCATTGATTTTTGCCATTGAAAAACGTCCAGAAATGATTGAAGCTACTGACTGAATGAAAGGAGCTGGCATCTCACTCTCTTTGAATCTTCTTTATCATGCTAAGAGGAGCAGGAAAAAGCAAAAAATTTCAGAATTGCACCTTGCAATGCGGAGAAATTACTGTTTGTGCATTTACAATATTCATTGATTTTTGCCATTGAAAAACGTCCAGAAATGATTGAAGCTACTGACTGAATGAAAGGAGCTGGCATCTCACTCTCTTTGAATCTTCTTTATCATGCTAAGAGGAGCAGGAAAAAGCAAAAAATTTCAGAATTGCACCTTGCAATGCGGAGAAATTACTCTTTGTGCATTTACAATATTCATTGATTTTTGCCATTGAAAAACATCATGTTATTCATATACCAGAAATGTTTGAAGCTACTGACTGAATGAAAGGAGCTGGCATCTCACTCTCTTTGAATCTTCTTTATCATGCTAAGAGGAGCAGGAAAAAGAAAAAAATTTCAGAATTGCACCTTGCAATGCGGAGAAATTACTGTTTGTGCATTTACAATATTCATTGATTTTTGCCATTGAAAAACATCATGTTATTCATATACCAGAAATGTTTGAAGCTACTGACTGAATGAAAGGAGCTGGCATCTCACTCTCTTTGAATCTTCTTTATCATGCTAAGAGGAGCAGGAAAAAGCAAAAAATTTCAGAATTGCACCTTGCAATGTGGAGAAATTACTGTTTGTGCATTTACAATATTCATTGATTTTTACCATTGAAAAACGTCCAGAAATGATTGAAGCTACTGACTGAATGAAAGTAGCTGGCATCTCACTCTCTTTGAATCTTCTTTATCATGCTAAGAGGAGCAGGAAAAAGCAAAAAATTTCAGACTTGCACCTTGCAATGCGGAGAAATTACTGTTTGTGCATTTACAATATTCATTGATTTTTGCCATTGAAAAACATCATGTTATTCATATACCAGAAATGTTTGAAGCTACTGACTGAATGAAAGGAGCTGGCATCTCACTCTCTTTGAATCTTCTTTATCATGCTAAGAGGAGCAGGAAAAAGCAAAAAATTTCAGAATTGCACCTTGCAATGCGGAGAAATTACTGTTTGTGCATTTACAATATTCATTGATTTTTGCCATTGAAAAACGTCCAGAAATGATTGAAGCTACTGACTGAATGAAAGGAGCTGGCATCTCACTCTCTTTGAATCTTCTTTATCATGCTAAGAGGAGCAGGAAAAAGCAAAAAATTTCAGAATTGCACCTTGCAATGCGGAGAAATTACTGTTTGTGCATTTACAATATTCATTGATTTTTGCCATTGAAAAACGTCCAGATATGATTGAAGCTACTGACTGAATGAAAGGAGCTGGCATCTCACTCTCTTTGAATCTTCTTTATCATGCTAAGAGGAGCAGGAAAAATCAAAAAATTTCAGAATTGCACCTTGCAATGCGGAGAAATTACTGTTTGTGCATTTACAATATTCAATGATTTTTGCCATTGAAAAACATGTTATTCATATACCAGAAATGTTTGAAGCTACTGACTGAATGAAAGGAGCTGGCACCTCACTCTCTTTGAATCTTCTTTATCATGCTAAGAGGAGCGGGAAAAAGCAAAAAATTTCAGAATTGCACCTTGCAATGCGGAGAAATTACTGTTTGTGCATTTACAATATTCATTGATTTTTGCCATTGAAAAACATCCAGAAATGATTGAAGCTACTGACTGAATGAAAGGAGCTGGCATCTCACTCTCTTTGAATCTTCTTTATCATGCTAAGAGGAGCAGGAAAAAGCAAAAAATTTCAGAATTGCACCTTGCAATGCGGAGAAATTACTGTTTGTGCATTTACAATATTCATTGATTTTTGCCATTGAAAAACATCATGTTATTCATATACCAGAAATGTTTGAAGCTACTGACTGAATGAAAGGAGCTGGCATCTCACTCTCTTTGAATCTTCTTTATCATGCTAAGAGGAGCAGGAAAAAGCAAAAAATTTCAGAATTGCACCTTGCAATGCGGAGAAATTACTGTTTGTGCATTTACAATATTCATTGATTTTTGCCATTGAAAAACATCATGTTATTCATATACCAGAAATGTTTGAAGCTACTGACTGAATGAAAGGAGCTGGCATCTCACTCTCTTTGAATCTTCTTTATCATGCTAAGAGGAGCAGGAAAAAGCAAAAAATTTCAGAATTGCACCTTGCAATGTGGAGAAATTACTGTTTGTGCATTTACAATATTCATTGATTTTTACCATTGAAAAACGTCCAGAAATGATTGAAGCTACTGACTGAATGAAAGTAGCTGGCATCTCACTCTCTTTGAATCTTCTTTATCATGCTAAGAGGAGCAGGAAAAAGCAAAAAATTTCAGAATTGCACCTTGCAATGCGGAGAAATTACTGTTTGTGCATTTACAATATTCATTGATTTTTGCCATTGAAAAACATCATGTTATTCATATACCAGAAATGTTTGAAGCTACTGACTGAATGAAAGGAGCTGGCATCTCACTCTCTTTGAATCTTCTTTATCATGCTAAGAGGAGCAGGAAAAAGCAAAAAATTTCAGAATTGCACCTTGCAATGTGGAGAAATTACTGTTTGTGCATTTACAATATTCATTGATTTTTACCATTGAAAAACGTCCAGAAATGATTGAAGCTACTGACTGAATGAAAGTAGCTGGCATCTCACTCTCTTTGAATCTTCTTTATCATGCTAAGAGGAGCAGGAAAAAGCAAAAAATTTCAGAATTGCACCTTGCAATGCAGAGAAATTACTGTTTGTGCATTTACAATATTCATTGATTTTTGCCATTGAAAAACATCATGTTATTCATATACCAGAAATGTTTGAAGCTACTGACTGAATGAAAGGAGCTGGCATCTCACTCTCTTTGAATCTTCTTTATCATGCTAAGAGGAGCAGGAAAAAGCAAAAAATTTCAGAATTGCACCTTGCAATGTGGAGAAATTACTGTTTGTGCATTTACAATATTCATTGATTTTTACCATTGAAAAACGTCCAGAAATGATTGAAGCTACTGACTGAATGAAAGGAGCTGGCATCTCACTCTCTTTGAATCTTCTTTATCATGCTAAGAGGAGCAGGAAAAAGCAAAAAATTTCAGAATTGCACCTTGCAATGCGGAGAAATTACTGTTTGTGCATTTACAATATTCATTGATTTTTGCCATTGAAAAACGTCCAGATATGATTGAAGCTACTGACTGAATGAAAGGAGCTGGCATCTCACTCTCTTTGAATCTTCTTTATCATGCTAAGAGGAGCAGGAAAAATCAAAAAATTTCAGAATTGCACCTTGCAATGCGGAGAAATTACTGTTTGTGCATTTACAATATTCAATGATTTTTGCCATTGAAAAACATGTTATTCATATACCAGAAATGTTTGAAGCTACTGACTGAATGAAAGGAGCTGGCACCTCACTCTCTTTGAATCTTCTTTATCATGCTAAGAGGAGCGGGAAAAAGCAAAAAATTTCAGAATTGCACCTTGCAATGCGGAGAAATTACTGTTTGTGCATTTACAATATTCATTGATTTTTGCCATTGAAAAACATCCAGAAATGATTGAAGCTACTGACTCAATGAAAGGAGCTGGCATCTCACTCTCTTTGAATCTTCTTTATCATGCTAAGAGGAGCAGGAAAAAGCAAAAAATTTCAGAATTGCACCTTGCAATGCGGAGAAATTACTGTTTGTGCATTTACAATATTCATTGATTTTTGCCATTGAAAAACGTCCAGAAATGATTGAAGCTACTGACTGAATGAAAGGAGCTGGCATCTCACTCTCTTTGAATCTTCTTTATCATGCTAAGAGGAGCAGGAAAAAGCCAAAAATTTCAGAATTGCACCTTGCAATGCGGAGAAATTACAGTTTGTGCATTTACAATATTCATTGATTTTTGCCATTGAAAAACATCCAGAAATGATTGAAGCTACTGACTGAATGAAAGGAGCTGGCATCTCACTCTCTTTGAATATTCTTTATCATGCTAAGAGGAGCAGGAAAAAGCAAAAAATTTCAGAATTGCACCTTGCAATGCGGAGAAATTACTGTTTGTGCATTTACAATATTCATTGATTTTTGCCATTGAAAAACATCATGTTATTCATATACCAGAAATGTTTGAAGCTACTGACTGAATGAAAGGAGCTGGCATCTCACTCTCTTTGAATCTTCTTTATCATGCTAAGAGGAGCAGGAAAAAGCAAAAAATTTCAGAATTGCACCTTGCAATGCGGAGAAATTACTGTTTGTGCATTTACAATATTCATTGATTTTTGCCATTGAAAAACATCATGTTAATCATATACCAGAAATGTTTGAAGCTACTGACTGAATGAAAGGAGCTGGCATCTCACTCTCTTTGAATCTTCTTTATCATGCTAAGAGGAGCAGGAAAAAGCAAAAAATTTCAGAATTGCACCTTGCAATGTGGAGAAATTACTGTTTGTGCATTTACAATATTCATTGATTTTTACCATTGAAAAACGTCCAGAAATGATTGAAGCTACTGACTGAATGAAAGTAGCTGGCATCTCACTCTCTTTGAATCTTCTTTATCATGCTAAGAGGAGCAGGAAAAAGCAAAAAATTTCAGAATTGCACCTTGCAATGCAGAGAAATTACTGTTTGTGCATTTACAATATTCATTGATTTTTGCCATTGAAAAACATCATGTTATTCATATACCAGAAATGTTTGAAGCTACTGACTGAATGAAAGGAGCTGGCATCTCACTCTCTTTGAATCTTCTTTATCATGCTAAGAGGAGCAGGAAAAAGCAAAAAATTTCAGAATTGCACCTTGCAATGTGGAGAAATTACTGTTTGTGCATTTACAATATTCATTGATTTTTACCATTGAAAAACGTCCAGAAATGATTGAAGCTACTGACTGAATGAAAGTAGCTGGCATCTCACTCTCTTTGAATCTTCTTTATCATGCTAAGAGGAGCAGGAAAAAGCAAAAAATTTCAGACTTGCACCTTGCAATGCGGAGAAATTACTGTTTGTGCATTTACAATATTCATTGATTTTTGCCATTGAAAAACATCATGTTATTCATATACCAGAAATGTTTGAAGCTACTGACTGAATGAAAGGAGCTGGCATCTCACTCTCTTTGAATCTTCTTTATCATGCTAAGAGGAGCAGGAAAAAGCAAAAAATTTCAGAATTGCACCTTGCAATGCGGAGAAATTACTGTTTGTGCATTTACAATATTCATTGATTTTTGCCATTGAAAAACATCCAGAAATGATTGAAGCTACTGACTGAATGAAAGGAGCTGGCATCTCACTCTCTTTGAATATTCTTTATCATGCTAAGAGGAGCAGGAAAAAGCAAAAAATTTCAGAATTGCACCTTGCAATGCGGAGAAATTACTGTTTGTGCATTTACAATATTCATTGATTTTTGCCATTGAAAAACATCATGTTATTCATATACCAGAAATGTTTGAAGCTACTGACTGAATGAAAGGAGCTGGCATCTCACTCTCTTTGAATCTTCTTTATCATGCTAAGAGGAGCAGGAAAAAGCAAAAAATTTCAGAATTGCACCTTGCAATGCGGAGAAATTACTGTTTGTGCATTTACAATATTCATTGATTTTTGCCATTGAAAAACATCATGTTAATCATATACCAGAAATGTTTGAAGCTACTGACTGAATGAAAGGAGCTGGCATCTCACTCTCTTTGAATCTTCTTTATCATGCTAAGAGGAGCAGGAAAAAGCAAAAAATTTCAGAATTGCACCTTGCAATGTGGAGAAATTACTGTTTGTGCATTTACAATATTCATTGATTTTTACCATTGAAAAACGTCCAGAAATGATTGAAGCTACTGACTGAATGAAAGTAGCTGGCATCTCACTCTCTTTGAATCTTCTTTATCATGCTAAGAGGAGCAGGAAAAAGCAAAAAATTTCAGAATTGCACCTTGCAATGCAGAGAAATTACTGTTTGTGCATTTACAATATTCATTGATTTTTGCCATTGAAAAACATCATGTTATTCATATACCAGAAATGTTTGAAGCTACTGACTGAATGAAAGGAGCTGGCATCTCACTCTCTTTGAATCTTCTTTATCATGCTAAGAGGAGCAGGAAAAAGCAAAAAATTTCAGAATTGCACCTTGCAATGTGGAGAAATTACTGTTTGTGCATTTACAATATTCATTGATTTTTACCATTGAAAAACGTCCAGAAATGATTGAAGCTACTGACTGAATGAAAGTAGCTGGCATCTCACTCTCTTTGAATCTTCTTTATCATGCTAAGAGGAGCAGGAAAAAGCAAAAAATTTCAGACTTGCACCTTGCAATGCGGAGAAATTACTGTTTGTGCATTTACAATATTCATTGATTTTTGCCATTGAAAAACATCATGTTATTCATATACCAGAAATGTTTGAAGCTACTGACTGAATGAAAGGAGCTGGCATCTCACTCTCTTTGAATCTTCTTTATCATGCTAAGAGGAGCAGGAAAAAGCAAAAAATTTCAGAATTGCACCTTGCAATGCGGAGAAATTACTGTTTGTGCATTTACAATATTCATTGATTTTTGCCATTGAAAAACGTCCAGAAATGATTGAAGCTACTGACTGAATGAAAGGAGCTGGCATCTCACTCTCTTTGAATCTTGTTTATCATGCTAAGAGGAGCAGGAAAAAGCAAAAAATTTCAGAATTGCACCTTGCAATGCGGAGAAATTACTGTTTGTGCATTTACAATATTCATTGATTTTTGCCATTGAAAAACGTCCAGAAATGATTGAAGCTACTGACTGAATGAAAGGAGCTGGCATCTCACTCTCTTTGAATCTTCTTTATCATGCTAAGAGGAGCAGGAAAAAGCAAAAAATTTCAGAATTGCACCTTGCAATGCGGAGAAATTACTGTTTGTGCATTTACAATATTCATTGATTTTTGCCATTGAAAAACGTCCAGAAATGATTGAAGCTACTGACTGAATGAAAGGAACTGGCATCTCACTCTCTTTGAATCTTCTTTATCATGCTAAGAGGAGCAGGAAAAAGCAAAAAATTTCAGAATTGCACCTTGCAATGCGGAGAAATTACTGTTTGTGCATTTACAAAATTCATTGATTTTTGCCATTGAAAAACATCATGTTATTCATATACCAGAAATGTTTGAAGCTACTGACTGAATGAAAGGAGCTGACATCTCACTCTCTTTGAATCTTCTTTATCATGCTAAGAGGAGCAGGAAAAAGCAAAAAATTTCAGAATTGCACCTTGCAATGCGGAGAAATTACTGTTTGTGCATTTACAATATTCATTGATTTTTGCCATTGAAAAACGTCCAGAAATGATTGAAGCTACTGACTGAATGAAAGGAGCTGGCATCTCACTCTCTTTGAATCTTCTTTATCATGCTAAGAGGAGCAGGAAAAAGCAAAAAATTTCAGAATTGCACCTTGCAATGCGGAGAAATTACTGTTTGTGCATTTACAATATTCATTGATTTTTGCCATTGAAAAACGTCCAGAAATGATTGAAGCTACTGACTGAATGAAAGGAGCTGGCATCTCACTCTCTTTGAATCTTCTTTATCATGCTAAGAGGAGCAGGAAAAAGCAAAAAATTTCAGAATTGCACCTTGCAATGCGGAGAAATTACTGTTTGTGCATTTACAATATTCATTGATTTTTGCCATTGAAAAACATCATGTTATTCATATACCAGAAATGATTGAAGCTACTGACTGAATGAAAGGAGCTGGCATCTCACTCTCTTTGAATCTTCTTTATCATGCTAAGCGGAGCAGGAAAAAGCAAAAAATTTCAGAATTGCACCTTGCAATGCGGAGAAATTACTGTTTGTGCATTTACAATATTCATTGATTTTTGCCATTGAAAAACGTCCAGAAATGATTGAAGCTACTGACTGAATGAAAGGAACTGGCATCTCACTCTCTTTGAATCTTCTTTATCATGCTAAGAGGAGCAGGAAAAAGCAAAAAATTTCAGAATTGCACCTTGCAATGCGGAGAAATTACTGTTTGTGCATTTACAAAATTCATTGATTTTTGCCATTGAAAAACATCATGTTATTCATATACCAGAAATGTTTGAAGCTACTGACTGAATGAAAGGAGCTGACATCTCACTCTCTTTGAATCTTCTTTATCATGCTAAGAGGAGCAGGAAAAAGCAAAAAATTTCAGAATTGCACCTTGCAATGCGGAGAAATTACTGTTTGTGCATTTACAATATTCATTGATTTTTGCCATTGAAAAACGTCCAGAAATGATTGAAGCTACTGACTGAATGAAAGGAGCTGGCATCTCACTCTCTTTGAATCTTCTTTATCATGCTAAGAGGAGCAGGAAAAAGCAAAAAATTTCAGAATTGCACCTTGCAATGCGGAGAAATTACTGTTTGTGCATTTACAATATTCATTGATTTTTGCCATTGAAAAACATCATGTTATTCATATACCAGAAATGATTGAAGCTACTGACTGAATGAAAGGAGCTGGCATCTCACTCTCTTTGAATCTTCTTTATCATGCTAAGAGGAGCAGGAAAAAGCAAAAAATTTCAGAATTGCACCTTGCAATGTGGAGAAATTACTCTTTGTGCATTTACAATATTCATTGATTTTTACCATTGAAAAACGTCCAGAAATGATTGAAGCTACTGACTGAATGAAAGTAGCTGGCATCTCACTCTCTTTGAATCTTCTTTATCATGCTAAGAGGAGCAGGAAAAAGCAAAAAATTTCAGACTTGCACCTTGCAATGCGGAGAAATTACTGTTTGTGCATTTACAATATTCATTGATTTTTGCCATTGAAAAACATCATGTTATTCATATACCAGAAATGTTTGAAGCTACTGACTGAATGAAAGGAGCTGGCATCTCACTCTCTTTGAATCTTCTTTATCATGCTAAGAGGAGCAGGAAAAAGCAAAAAATTTCAGAATTGCACCTTGCAATGCGGAGAAATTACTGTTTGTGCATTTACAATATTCATTGATTTTTGCCATTGAAAAACGTCCAGAAATGATTGAAGCTACTGACTGAATGAAAGGAGCTGGCATCTCACTCTCTTTGAATCTTGTTTATCATGCTAAGAGGAGCAGGAAAAAGCAAAAAATTTCAGAATTGCACCTTGCAATGCGGAGAAATTACTGTTTGTGCATTTACAATATTCATTGATTTTTGCCATTGAAAAACGTCCAGAAATGATTGAAGCTACTGACTGAATGAAAGGAGCTGGCATCTCACTCTCTTTGAATCTTCTTTATCATGCTAAGAGGAGCAGGAAAAAGCAAAAAAATTCAGAATTGCACCTTGCAATGCGGAGAAATTACTGTTTGTGCATTTACAATATTCATTGATTTTTGCCATTGAAAAACATCATGTTATTCATATACCAGAAATGATTGAAGCTACTGACTGAATGAAAGGAGCTGGCATCTCACTCTCTTTGAATCTTCTTTATCATGCTAAGAGGAGCAGGAAAAAGCAAAAAATTTCAGAATTGCACCTTGCAATGCGGAGAAATTACTGTTTGTGCATTTACAATATTCATTGATTTTTGCCATTGAAAAACGTCCAGAAATGATTGAAGCTACTGACTGAATGAAAGGAACTGGCATCTCACTCTCTTTGAATCTTCTTTATCATGCTAAGAGGAGCAGGAAAAAGCAAAAAATTTCAGAATTGCACCTTGCAATGCGGAGAAATTACTGTTTGTGCATTTACA
The DNA here is from genome assembly GCF_046119375.1 of Phyllobates terribilis. Taxonomy (NCBI): domain Eukaryota; kingdom Metazoa; phylum Chordata; class Amphibia; order Anura; family Dendrobatidae; genus Phyllobates; species Phyllobates terribilis. The sequence goes on along the minus strand of NW_027365726.1, from coordinate 11,458 downwards.
AAATTCATTGATTTTTGCCATTGAAAAACATCATGTTATTCATATACCAGAAATGTTTGAAGCTACTGACTGAATGAAAGGAGCTGACATCTCACTCTCTTTGAATCTTCTTTATCATGCTAAGAGGAGCAGGAAAAAGCAAAAAATTTCAGAATTGCACCTTGCAATGCGGAGAAATTACTGTTTGTGCATTTACAATATTCATTGATTTTTGCCATTGAAAAACGTCCAGAAATGATTGAAGCTACTGACTGAATGAAAGGAGCTGGCATCTCACTCTCTTTGAATCTTCTTTATCATGCTAAGAGGAGCAGGAAAAAGCAAAAAATTTCAGAATTGCACCTTGCAATGCGGAGAAATTACTGTTTGTGCATTTACAATATTCATTGATTTTTGCCATTGAAAAACGTCCAGAAATGATTGAAGCTACTGACTGAATGAAAGGAGCTGGCATCTCACTCTCTTTGAATCTTCTTTATCATGCTAAGAGGAGCAGGAAAAAGCAAAAAATTTCAGAATTGCACCTTGCAATGCGGAGAAATTACTGTTTGTGCATTTACAATATTCATTGATTTTTGCCATTGAAAAACATCATGTTATTCATATACCAGAAATGATTGAAGCTACTGACTGAATGAAAGGAGCTGGCATCTCACTCTCTTTGAATCTTCTTTATCATGCTAAGCGGAGCAGGAAAAAGCAAAAAATTTCAGAATTGCACCTTGCAATGCGGAGAAATTACTGTTTGTGCATTTACAATATTCATTGATTTTTACCATTGAAAAACGTCCAGAAATGATTGAAGCTACTGACTGAATGAAAGTAGCTGGCATCTCACTCTCTTTGAATCTTCTTTATCATGCTAAGAGGAGCAGGAAAAAGCAAAAAATTTCAGAATTGCACCTTGCAATGCAGAGAAATTACTGTTTGTGCATTTACAATATTCATTGATTTTTGCCATTGAAAAACATCATGTTATTCATATACCAGAAATGTTTGAAGCTACTGACTGAATGAAAGGAGCTGGCATCTCACTCTCTTTGAATCTTCTTTATCATGCTAAGAGGAGCAGGAAAAAGCAAAAAATTTCAGAATTGCACCTTGCAATGTGGAGAAATTACTGTTTGTGCATTTACAATATTCATTGATTTTTACCATTGAAAAACGTCCAGAAATGATTGAAGCTACTGACTGAATGAAAGTAGCTGGCATCTCACTCTCTTTGAATCTTCTTTATCATGCTAAGAGGAGCAGGAAAAAGCAAAAAATTTCAGACTTGCACCTTGCAATGCGGAGAAATTACTGTTTGTGCATTTACAATATTCATTGATTTTTGCCATTGAAAAACATCATGTTATTCATATACCAGAAATGTTTGAAGCTACTGACTGAATGAAAGGAGCTGGCATCTCACTCTCTTTGAATCTTCTTTATCATGCTAAGAGGAGCAGGAAAAAGCAAAAAATTTCAGAATTGCACCTTGCAATGCGGAGAAATTACTGTTTGTGCATTTACAATATTCATTGATTTTTGCCATTGAAAAACGTCCAGAAATGATTGAAGCTACTGACTGAATGAAAGGAGCTGGCATCTCACTCTCTTTGAATCTTGTTTATCATGCTAAGAGGAGCAGGAAAAAGCAAAAAATTTCAGAATTGCACCTTGCAATGCGGAGAAATTACTGTTTGTGCATTTACAATATTCATTGATTTTTGCCATTGAAAAACGTCCAGAAATGATTGAAGCTACTGACTGAATGAAAGGAGCTGGCATCTCACTCTCTTTGAATCTTCTTTATCATGCTAAGAGGAGCAGGAAAAAGCAAAAAATTTCAGAATTGCACCTTGCAATGCGGAGAAATTACTGTTTGTGCATTTACAATATTCATTGATTTTTGCCATTGAAAAACATCATGTTATTCATATACCAGAAATGATTGAAGCTACTGACTGAATGAAAGGAGCTGGCATCTCACTCTCTTTGAATCTTCTTTATCATGCTAAGAGGAGCAGGAAAAAGCAAAAAATTTCAGAATTGCACCTTGCAATGCGGAGAAATTACTGTTTGTGCATTTACAATATTCATTGATTTTTGCCATTGAAAAACGTCCAGAAATGATTGAAGCTACTGACTGAATGAAAGGAACTGGCATCTCACTCTCTTTGAATCTTCTTTATCATGCTAAGAGGAGCAGGAAAAAGCAAAAAATTTCAGAATTGCACCTTGCAATGCGGAGAAATTACTGTTTGTGCATTTACAAAATTCATTGATTTTTGCCATTGAAAAACATCATGTTATTCATATACCAGAAATGTTTGAAGCTACTGACTGAATGAAAGGAGCTGACATCTCACTCTCTTTGAATCTTCTTTATCATGCTAAGAGGAGCAGGAAAAAGCAAAAAATTTCAGAATTGCACCTTGCAATGCGGAGAAATTACTGTTTGTGCATTTACAATATTCATTGATTTTTGCCATTGAAAAACGTCCAGAAATGATTGAAGCTACTGACTGAATGAAAGGAGCTGGCATCTCACTCTCTTTGAATCTTCTTTATCATGCTAAGAGGAGCAGGAAAAAGCAAAAAATTTCAGAATTGCACCTTGCAATGCGGAGAAATTACTGTTTGTGCATTTACAATATTCATTGATTTTTGCCATTGAAAAACGTCCAGAAATGATTGAAGCTACTGACTGAATGAAAGGAACTGGCATCTCACTCTCTTTGAATCTTCTTTATCATGCTAAGAGGAGCAGGAAAAAGCAAAAAATTTCAGAATTGCACCTTGCAATGCGGAGAAATTACTGTTTGTGCATTTACAAAATTCATTGATTTTTGCCATTGAAAAACATCATGTTATTCATATACCAGAAATGTTTGAAGCTACTGACTGAATGAAAGGAGCTGACATCTCACTCTCTTTGAATCTTCTTTATCATGCTAAGAGGAGCAGGAAAAAGCAAAAAATTTCAGAATTGCACCTTGCAATGCGGAGAAATTACTGTTTGTGCATTTACAATATTCATTGATTTTTGCCATTGAAAAACGTCCAGAAATGATTGAAGCTACTGACTGAATGAAAGGAGCTGGCATCTCACTCTCTTTGAATCTTCTTTATCATGCTAAGAGGAGCAGGAAAAAGCAAAAAATTTCAGAATTGCACCTTGCAATGCGGAGAAATTACTGTTTGTGCATTTACAATATTCATTGATTTTTGCCATTGAAAAACATCATGTTATTCATATACCAGAAATGATTGAAGCTACTGACTGAATGAAAGGAGCTGGCATCTCACTCTCTTTGAATCTTCTTTATCATGCTAAGAGGAGCAGGAAAAAGCAAAAAATTTCAGAATTGCACCTTGCAATGCGGAGAAATTACTGTTTGTGCATTTACAATATTCATTGATTTTTGCCATTGAAAAACATCATGTTATTCATATACCAGAAATGATTGAAGCTACTGACTGAATGAAAGGAGCTGGCATCTCACTCTCTTTGAATCTTCTTTATCATGCTAAGCGGAGCAGGAAAAAGCAAAAAATTTCAGAATTGCACCTTGCAATGCGGAGAAATTACTGTTTGTGCATTTACAATATTCATTGATTTTTACCATTGAAAAACGTCCAGAAATGATTGAAGCTACTGACTGAATGAAAGTAGCTGGCATCTCACTCTCTTTGAATCTTCTTTATCATGCTAAGAGGAGCAGGAAAAAGCAAAAAATTTCAGAATTGCACCTTGCAATGCAGAGAAATTACTGTTTGTGCATTTACAATATTCATTGATTTTTGCCATTGAAAAACATCATGTTATTCATATACCAGAAATGTTTGAAGCTACTGACTGAATGAAAGGAGCTGGCATCTCACTCTCTTTGAATCTTCTTTATCATGCTAAGAGGAGCAGGAAAAAGCAAAAAATTTCAGAATTGCACCTTGCAATGTGGAGAAATTACTGTTTGTGCATTTACAATATTCATTGATTTTTACCATTGAAAAACGTCCAGAAATGATTGAAGCTACTGACTGAATGAAAGTAGCTGGCATCTCACTCTCTTTGAATCTTCTTTATCATGCTAAGAGGAGCAGGAAAAAGCAAAAAATTTCAGACTTGCACCTTGCAATGCGGAGAAATTACTGTTTGTGCATTTACAATATTCATTGATTTTTGCCATTGAAAAACATCATGTTATTCATATACCAGAAATGTTTGAAGCTACTGACTGAATGAAAGGAGCTGGCATCTCACTCTCTTTGAATCTTCTTTATCATGCTAAGAGGAGCAGGAAAAAGCAAAAAATTTCAGAATTGCACCTTGCAATGCGGAGAAATTACTGTTTGTGCATTTACAATATTCATTGATTTTTGCCATTGAAAAACGTCCAGAAATGATTGAAGCTACTGACTGAATGAAAGGAGCTGGCATCTCACTCTCTTTGAATCTTGTTTATCATGCTAAGAGGAGCAGGAAAAAGCAAAAAATTTCAGAATTGCACCTTGCAATGCGGAGAAATTACTGTTTGTGCATTTACAATATTCATTGATTTTTGCCATTGAAAAACGTCCAGAAATGATTGAAGCTACTGACTGAATGAAAGGAGCTGGCATCTCACTCTCTTTGAATCTTCTTTATCATGCTAAGAGGAGCAGGAAAAAGCAAAAAATTTCAGAATTGCACCTTGCAATGCGGAGAAATTACTGTTTGTGCATTTACAATATTCATTGATTTTTGCCATTGAAAAACATCATGTTATTCATATACCAGAAATGATTGAAGCTACTGACTGAATGAAAGGAGCTGGCATCTCACTCTCTTTGAATCTTCTTTATCATGCTAAGAGGAGCAGGAAAAAGCAAAAAATTTCAGAATTGCACCTTGCAATGCGGAGAAATTACTGTTTGTGCATTTACAATATTCATTGATTTTTGCCATTGAAAAACGTCCAGAAATGATTGAAGCTACTGACTGAATGAAAGGAACTGGCATCTCACTCTCTTTGAATCTTCTTTATCATGCTAAGAGGAGCAGGAAAAAGCAAAAAATTTCAGAATTGCACCTTGCAATGCGGAGAAATTACTGTTTGTGCATTTACAAAATTCATTGATTTTTGCCATTGAAAAACATCATGTTATTCATATACCAGAAATGTTTGAAGCTACTGACTGAATGAAAGGAGCTGACATCTCACTCTCTTTGAATCTTCTTTATCATGCTAAGAGGAGCAGGAAAAAGCAAAAAATTTCAGAATTGCACCTTGCAATGCGGAGAAATTACTGTTTGTGCATTTACAATATTCATTGATTTTTGCCATTGAAAAACGTCCAGAAATGATTGAAGCTACTGACTGAATGAAAGGAGCTGGCATCTCACTCTCTTTGAATCTTCTTTATCATGCTAAGAGGAGCAGGAAAAAGCAAAAAATTTCAGAATTGCACCTTGCAATGCGGAGAAATTACTGTTTGTGCATTTACAATATTCATTGATTTTTGCCATTGAAAAACGTCCAGAAATGATTGAAGCTACTGACTGAATGAAAGGAGCTGGCATCTCACTCTCTTTGAATCTTCTTTATCATGCTAAGAGGAGCAGGAAAAAGCAAAAAATTTCAGAATTGCACCTTGCAATGCGGAGAAATTACTGTTTGTGCATTTACAATATTCATTGATTTTTGCCATTGAAAAACATCATGTTATTCATATACCAGAAATGATTGAAGCTACTGACTGAATGAAAGGAGCTGGCATCTCACTCTCTTTGAATCTTCTTTATCATGCTAAGCGGAGCAGGAAAAAGCAAAAAATTTCAGAATTGCACCTTGCAATGCGGAGAAATTACTGTTTGTGCATTTACAATATTCATTGATTTTTGCCATTGAAAAACGTCCAGAAATGATTGAAGCTACTGACTGAATGAAAGGAACTGGCATCTCACTCTCTTTGAATCTTCTTTATCATGCTAAGAGGAGCAGGAAAAAGCAAAAAATTTCAGAATTGCACCTTGCAATGCGGAGAAATTACTGTTTGTGCATTTACAATATTCATTGATTTTTGCCATTGAAAAACATCATGTTATTCATATACCAGAAATGTTTGAAGCTACTGACTGAATGAAAGGAGCTGACATCTCACTCTCTTTGAATCTTCTTTATCATGCTAAGAGGAGCAGGAAAAAGCAAAAAATTTCAGAATTGCACCTTGCAATGCGGAGAAATTACTGTTTGTGCATTTACAATATTCATTGATTTTTGCCATTGAAAAACGTCCAGAAATGATTGAAGCTACTGACTGAATGAAAGGAGCTGGCATCTCACTCTCTTTGAATCTTCTTTATCATGCTAAGAGGAGCAGGAAAAAGCAAAAAATTTCAGAATTGCACCTTGCAATGCGGAGAAATTACTGTTTGTGCATTTACAATATTCATTGATTTTTGCCATTGAAAAACATCATGTTATTCATATACCAGAAATGATTGAAGCTACTGACTGAATGAAAGGAGCTGGCATCTCACTCTCTTTGAATCTTCTTTATCATGCTAAGAGGAGCAGGAAAAAGCAAAAAATTTCAGAATTGCACCTTGCAATGTGGAGAAATTACTGTTTGTGCATTTACAATATTCATTGATTTTTACCATTGAAAAACGTCCAGAAATGATTGAAGCTACTGACTGAATGAAAGTAGCTGGCATCTCACTCTCTTTGAATCTTCTTTATCATGCTAAGAGGAGCAGGAAAAAGCAAAAAATTTCAGACTTGCACCTTGCAATGCGGAGAAATTACTGTTTGTGCATTTACAATATTCATTGATTTTTGCCATTGAAAAACATCATGTTATTCATATACCAGAAATGTTTGAAGCTACTGACTGAATGAAAGGAGCTGGCATCTCACTCTCTTTGAATCTTCTTTATCATGCTAAGAGGAGCAGGAAAAAGCAAAAAATTTCAGAATTGCACCTTGCAATGCGGAGAAATTACTGTTTGTGCATTTACAATATTCATTGATTTTTGCCATTGAAAAACGTCCAGAAATGATTGAAGCTACTGACTGAATGAAAGGAGCTGGCATCTCACTCTCTTTGAATCTTGTTTATCATGCTAAGAGGAGCAGGAAAAAGCAAAAAATTTCAGAATTGCACCTTGCAATGCGGAGAAATTACTGTTTGTGCATTTACAATATTCATTGATTTTTGCCATTGAAAAACGTCCAGAAATGATTGAAGCTACTGACTGAATGAAAGGAGCTGGCATCTCACTCTCTTTGAATCTTCTTTATCATGCTAAGAGGAGCAGGAAAAAGCAAAAAAATTCAGAATTGCACCTTGCAATGCGGAGAAATTACTGTTTGTGCATTTACAATATTCATTGATTTTTGCCATTGAAAAACATCATGTTATTCATATACCAGAAATGATTGAAGCTACTGACTGAATGAAAGGAGCTGGCATCTCACTCTCTTTGAATCTTCTTTATCATGCTAAGAGGAGCAGGAAAAAGCAAAAAATTTCAGAATTGCACCTTGCAATGCGGAGAAATTACTGTTTGTGCATTTACAATATTCATTGATTTTTGCCATTGAAAAACGTCCAGAAATGATTGAAGCTACTGACTGAATGAAAGGAACTGGCATCTCACTCTCTTTGAATCTTCTTTATCATGCTAAGAGGAGCAGGAAAAAGCAAAAAATTTCAGAATTGCACCTTGCAATGCGGAGAAATTACTGTTTGTGCATTTACAAAATTCATTGATTTTTGCCATTGAAAAACATCATGTTATTCATATACCAGAAATGTTTGAAGCTACTGACTGAATGAAAGGAGCTGACATCTCACTCTCTTTGAATCTTCTTTATCATGCTAAGAGGAGCAGGAAAAAGCAAAAAATTTCAGAATTGCACCTTGCAATGCGGAGAAATTACTGTTTGTGCATTTACAATATTCATTGATTTTTGCCATTGAAAAACGTCCAGAAATGATTGAAGCTACTGACTGAATGAAAGGAGCTGGCATCTCACTCTCTTTGAATCTTCTTTATCATGCTAAGAGGAGCAGGAAAAAGCAAAAAATTTCAGAATTGCACCTTGCAATGCGGAGAAATTACTGTTTGTGCATTTACAATATTCATTGATTTTTGCCATTGAAAAACGTCCAGAAATGATTGAAGCTACTGACTGAATGAAAGGAGCTGGCATCTCACTCTCTTTGAATCTTCTTTATCATGCTAAGAGGAGCAGGAAAAAGCAAAAAATTTCAGAATTGCACCTTGCAATGCGGAGAAATTACTGTTTGTGCATTTACAATATTCATTGATTTTTGCCATTGAAAAACATCATGTTATTCATATACCAGAAATGATTGAAGCTACTGACTGAATGAAAGGAGCTGGCATCTCACTCTCTTTGAATCTTCTTTATCATGCTAAGCGGAGCAGGAAAAAGCAAAAAATTTCAGAATTGCACCTTGCAATGCGGAGAAATTACTGTTTGTGCATTTACAATATTCATTGATTTTTGCCATTGAAAAACGTCCAGAAATGATTGAAGCTACTGACTGAATGAAAGGAACTGGCATCTCACTCTCTTTGAATCTTCTTTATCATGCTAAGAGGAGCAGGAAAAAGCAAAAAATTTCAGAATTGCACCTTGCAATGCGGAGAAATTACTGTTTGTGCATTTACAAAATTCATTGATTTTTGCCATTGAAAAACATCATGTTATTCATATACCAGAAATGTTTGAAGCTACTGACTGAATGAAAGGAGCTGACATCTCACTCTCTTTGAATCTTCTTTATCATGCTAAGAGGAGCAGGAAAAAGCAAAAAATTTCAGAATTGCACCTTGCAATGCGGAGAAATTACTGTTTGTGCATTTACAATATTCATTGATTTTTGCCATTGAAAAACGTCCAGAAATGATTGAAGCTACTGACTGAATGAAAGGAGCTGGCATCTCACTCTCTTTGAATCTTCTTTATCATGCTAAGAGGAGCAGGAAAAAGCAAAAAATTTCAGAATTGCACCTTGCAATGCGGAGAAATTACTGTTTGTGCATTTACAATATTCATTGATTTTTGCCATTGAAAAACATCATGTTATTCATATACCAGAAATGATTGAAGCTACTGACTGAATGAAAGGAGCTGGCATCTCACTCTCTTTGAATCTTCTTTATCATGCTAAGAGGAGCAGGAAAAAGCAAAAAATTTCAGAATTGCACCTTGCAATGTGGAGAAATTACTGTTTGTGCATTTACAATATTCATTGATTTTTACCATTGAAAAACGTCCAGAAATGATTGAAGCTACTGACTGAATGAAAGTAGCTGGCATCTCACTCTCTTTGAATCTTCTTTATCATGCTAAGAGGAGCAGGAAAAAGCAAAAAATTTCAGACTTGCACCTTGCAATGCGGAGAAATTACTGTTTGTGCATTTACAATATTCATTGATTTTTGCCATTGAAAAACATCATGTTATTCATATACCAGAAATGTTTGAAGCTACTGACTGAATGAAAGGAGCTGGCATCTCACTCTCTTTGAATCTTCTTTATCATGCTAAGAGGAGCAGGAAAAAGCAAAAAATTTCAGAATTGCACCTTGCAATGCGGAGAAATTACTGTTTGTGCATTTACAATATTCATTGATTTTTGCCATTGAAAAACGTCCAGAAATGATTGAAGCTACTGACTGAATGAAAGGAGCTGGCATCTCACTCTCTTTGAATCTTGTTTATCATGCTAAGAGGAGCAGGAAAAAGCAAAAAATTTCAGAATTGCACCTTGCAATGCGGAGAAATTACTGTTTGTGCATTTACAATATTCATTGATTTTTGCCATTGAAAAACGTCCAGAAATGATTGAAGCTACTGACTGAATGAAAGGAGCTGGCATCTCACTCTCTTTGAATCTTCTTTATCATGCTAAGAGGAGCAGGAAAAAGCAAAAAAATTCAGAATTGCACCTTGCAATGCGGAGAAATTACTGTTTGTGCATTTACAATATTCATTGATTTTTGCCATTGAAAAACATCATGTTATTCATATACCAGAAATGATTGAAGCTACTGACTGAATGAAAGGAGCTGGCATCTCACTCTCTTTTGAATCTTCTTTATCATGCTAAGAGGAGCAGGAAAAAGCAAAAAATTTCAGAATTGCACCTTGCAATGCGGAGAAATTACTGTTTGTGCATTTACAATATTCATTGATTTTTGCCATTGAAAAACGTCCAGAAATGATTGAAGCTACTGACTGAATGAAAGGAACTGGCATCTCACTCTCTTTGAATCTTCTTTATCATGCTAAGAGGAGCAGGAAAAAGCAAAAAATTTCAGAATTGCACCTTGCAATGCGGAGAAATTACTGTTTGTGCATTTACAAAATTCATTGATTTTTGCCATTGAAAAACATCATGTTATTCATATACCAGAAATGTTTGAAGCTACTGACTGAATGAAAGGAGCTGACATCTCACTCTCTTTGAATCTTCTTTATCATGCTAAGAGGAGCAGGAAAAAGCAAAAAATTTCAGAATTGCACCTTGCAATGCGGAGAAATTACTGTTTGTGCATTTACAATATTCATTGATTTTTGCCATTGAAAAACGTCCAGAAATGATTGAAGCTACTGACTGAATGAAAGGAGCTGGCATCTCACTCTCTTTGAATCTTCTTTATCATGCTAAGAGGAGCAGGAAAAAGCAAAAAATTTCAGAATTGCACCTTGCAATGCGGAGAAATTACTGTTTGTGCATTTACAATATTCATTGATTTTTGCCATTGAAAAACATCATGTTATTCATATACCAGAAATGTTTGAAGCTACTGACTGAATGAAAGGAGCTGGCATCTCACTCTCTTTGAATCTTCTTTATCATGCTAAGAGGAGCAGGAAAAAGCAAAAAATTTCAGAATTGCACCTTGCAATGCGGAGAAATTACTGTTTGTGCATTTACAATATTCATTGATTTTTGCCATTGAACAACGTCCAGAAATGATTGAAGCTACTGACTGAATGAAAGGAGCTGGCATCTCACTCTCTTTGAATCTTCTTTATCATGCTAAGAGGAGCAGGAAAAAGCAAAAATTTCAGAATTGCACCTTGCAATGCGGAGAAATTACTGTTTGTGCATTTACAATATTCATTGATTTTTGCCATTGAAAAACATCATGTTATTCATATACCAGAAATGTTTGAAGCTACTGACTGAATGAAAGGAGCTGGCATCTCACTCTCTTTGAATCTTCTTTATCATGCTAAGAGGAGCAGGAAAAAGCAAAAAATTTCAGAATTGCACCTTGCAATGCGGAGAAATTACTGTTTGTGCATTTACAATATTCATTGATTTTTGCCATTGAAAAACGTTTTTCCAGAAATGATGAAGCTACTGACTGAATGAAAGGAGCTGGCATCTCACTCTCTTTGAATCTTCTTTATCATGCTAAGAGGAGCAGGAAAAAGCAAAAA